>NW_026526721.1:27056254-27356254 GCF_024362965.1 Panthera pardus | reverse complement strand
TTTTGTGGCCAAAGACTTTCATGCCAGATATCCATCCATTATTATATGTGTGTTGAGGGGGGCAGTTGAGGGAAAGGTGATAATTACTAAGTAGTATTACTCTGTTTTTAGTCAACTCACACCTCTATAATGAGCAAGTTCCTGCTTCACATTTTTCCTCCAGCTAGCTGACCTGGCCAAAACTTAATCTAGCAGATGATTGAGTGTGGCATTAGCCAACACCATATTTCTTCCAGCTTCCTGTCCTGGGCTTCCTTTCCTGGGTTTATTATATTTAAAGTCTGGTTCTCCTCCAGCTGGCTCACTACCCCAAATATTGCTTTAATTGTGATATGGACAGTCCAGAACGTGAGTTAAATTTCAGAAACATCAGAAATCCTTTACTTTATCCTTTCACTGATGGTCTCTGAAAGTTACTTAACAACTTGTATTTGAATCCAATATTTGTACCAGACAAAGGGAAAATTAATGCCTTAATTGATGTTGCTTAACCTTTTAGATCATCATAAAGACATAAAATACTCTGCATTTTGCTATAGATTATTGAAATTTTTGCTAAACAAACATAAGTTGATGTAACAGGAATTATGTTTAGTGTAGTAGGTAGTCAAAGTAGAAGAAAAACAATAGGGAATGATAAATACATGGGATGATGAAAAAGGGGTCTTGTCTTGATATGTTTCTATTATTACCCAGGGAGCCAGGTCCTTCCTGGCAGCCAAGTGAGTCTGCCTTATTGGATAGTGTCTGGGTTGGTAACCCAGTGAGTTGGCAGTAGGTCCTAAGTAGGATAAAGTTAGAGGTTCATTCTCCCATAACTGGCAACACCATAACTTTATTCTCCAAACTGAGTTGCAATTATATTCTATTTGTAAAAGGCTATTTTATGATTTTTCAGCACAATCTATCTCAAATTCTAGAGAAATTACTAGATGCCTCTTAAGAGTAGATCAGTGACATAATTTTCGTATTCAGAGGACAGTATGGGATGATGGACATGAAAAGATGACGAAGAGGAATTTAGCCAACACAAGTCAGCTAGCCCTCTGGAAGTTTGCTGAGAGGGTCGCCATATTCTGGTTTGGAGGGCTAGGAGGTATATATTATCAGTTATCTAATCTAAATTCACAGGGGTCTAAGGTGTAGACTGGAATGCCAATTTCTGTTTTTTAAAATATAAATACTACTTCTATACAGACAAGATATGATGTTGGCAGGCTATACTGTTCTTTATCTAGCCAATTGGTAGTTCGATTTGTGAGTAGTCAGAATAAGGGATTTATTTTGGACAAGAGAACTTTAAATACTCTGGACAAGGCCTCACTGATGTGATCTTAATGTTCTGTGTGAGGAACAAGACTCTACTAAAGACTGGAGTAATTCCGGGCCAGGCTCAATATTTCTTACCTTACTCTTGTAAAGAAAGTATTCTATTTAGAGTAATTCTTTTGCTGATAACCTTAAAATTATGTTAATAATAATATCTATTTTCAACTCAAATTTGGTCATAGAACGTGTTTCTTGATTAGAATATTGATGAATTCCTTAGTCAACCATTTATAAATTGTTGCTTAGTTTGATCAATTAACATATGACCAACTTTAGTCATTACATGTTGATTAAGTTGAATAAATTCTGAGTGGTGAGATGCATCACTGTCACCCCTATATTTAAGGCTATAATCAAGTGAAAGATTAAAAAAAAAATTTTATATTCATTTTTGAGAGGCAGAGACAGAGGGCAAGCAGGGGAGGGACAGAGAGAGAGGGAGACACAGACTCGGAAACAGGCTCCAGGCTCTGAGCTGTCAGCAGAGAGTCTGACATGGGGCTCAAACCCACAAACTACAAGATCATGACCTGAGCCCAAGTCAGACGCTCAACTGACTGAGCCACACAGGCGCCCCTCAAGTGAAAGATCTTTAACTTAAAAGACTTCATTTAGTGTCTTGTGATCATGTTTTTTTGTTTTTTTGGGGTTTTTTTTTTGTTGTTGTTGTTGTTGATTTGCTTTGCTTTTTACCATTAGAGCTGTATAGTCACTAGAAAACTGATCTCTTATGCTTTACATAGTTACTCCTAGCAGTTATATTAGGCAAAGAAGGTTCTAGGTTTTAAGACATGTAGCAAATTTAGAAAAACTCTTTAAGTAGTTACACAGAGTTATTAAAGGTTTTATTATATAACATATTCATTCATTGTTTTCTAGTACTATTATTTAGCTGCGTAAAAAATACTTTTCCATTAGATGTAAAATTCTGTGTCTCCTTCTCTATTTGTCCCTCCCCTGCTCGCTCTCTGTCTCTCTGTCAAAATAAATAAACAATAAAAAAAAAAAAGAATATAACTTCTGTCCATATTCCAGATTTGGAGTAGATTGCCCAGGTAGATAGTCACTAGAAGCATTGGACATCAGGCTAGGCAATTTATTTGATGAAACTGATAAACATTTCTTTAGTAGGAACTTTCCACTCTATAACTGGTCCTTTGGTTTTCATCCCATTAGGAAATTTTTTTGCCACATCTCATAGATTTCATGAAATTATTACACAATATACTGAAGAAATGAAATGTGAAAATGTTGGCAGTCATACATTAAAAACAGTATGCAACTCTCCATATTTTATTCTCTTCTGTAAGTTTTAGCATGAAGCATTTTCACCATGAGTACTTTGCAGTCACCAACTAGTAAACACAGTGGCTCATTCAATATCCATTTCTATCTTGTTCCTTGCTACTAGAAAAAATTTGTGGAGGATGCCAATGTTTCCAGCCTCACATCATAAAATATTATTGGTCTATACCACACATGGCATTCCTATGTCTCTTTTCCACAAGCTGGCCCTATTGTATCTAGGCCGACCATGTGACCAAATTTCTGCAAATAAGGTATAAGGAAAATCTATTGATGGATTTGGGGATAAATTTTGTTGAAAGTGTGAGGCGTATCTGATATTTTCTTCTTTTCCCCTTTTATTGCCTAGAATGGAAGCATGACTGTTGGAACTGCAGTAGCCTTTTTTTTTTCTTTAGCAGGAGGCTACATGCCTGAAGAAAAGAAATCTCACCATATAAGGATGAAAGAACAAAAAGATGGAAAGAGCCTGTTTTCTTGATGTTGCCCTAGAGTAGCCAGTCTAAATCCAGGATTAACCTACCTACAGACTTGTTACATGAGATAACTGAATCTCTATTTAAGCTACTGTGATTTGGGACAGTTTTTTTTTTTTTTCCTAGTACATTGCATTCCTAATTAATGAACTAAACTAGTCATTTAAGACTTCAAAATGAATTTTTTATAGGATATTGGTATTATTAGCTTTTACTTTGACTCAGACTATAGGTAAGACCTGTTAAACAATGTTAAACAATTTATCAAGAAATTTAGGTCTTTGTACACTCAATTATTTTGTGAAGAAATTTAAATAACAACACCAAGTCTTTTATATTTGCATACCATTTTCAATGCTCTTCATTCTTTTGGGTTTATGAATTTTCATCATAGTATTATTTTTCTTCTGCCTGAAGGACTTCTTTAATATTTCTTATAGTACAGATCTGCTGAAAAGTCTTTCAGCATTTTTATATCTGAAAAGTCTTTACTTTGACTTTGATTTTGAAAGAAGTTCTCACTGGATATAGATTTCTAGGCTGTTTTACCTTTCAGGACCCTAAAGATATTGGTCCACTGTCTTCTGACATTAATACTGATTCTCCATTAATCAGTCTTCTGATTAATCTGAAGTCCACTAATCTGTCTTCTCCATTAATACTGATTTAAATCTGTTGTCATCTTTAACTTTGTTCCTCTCTATGTAATGTCTTTTTTTTCTTAAACTGGCTACTTTTTTTTTTTTTTTTAATGTTTATTTTTGAGAGTGAGACAGAGCACAAGCGGAGGAGGGACAGTCAGAAAGGGAGACATAGAATTCAAAGTAGGCTCCAGGCTCTGAGCTGTTGGCACAGAGCCTGACATGGGGCTTGAATTCACCAACCAACCATGCGATCATGACCTGAGCCAAAGTTGGATGCTCAACTGACTGAGCCACCCAGATGCCCCAGAACTGGCTACTTTTAAGACTTTATAGCTCATTTTACAGAGTTTGATTATGCATTACATTGGTATATTTTTCTTTGTGTGTCTTGTTTTTGGAGTGTGCTGAGTTTGCTGGCTGTATAAGTTTATAGTTTTCATCAAATTTGGCCACATAGTTTTTCTGCCCCCTCCCTGCTGTCTACACCTATATTAGCTACTGGAATTTGTCCTAGAACTCATTGATACTGGTGCAACTCTCTGGTTACCTTGTTTTTCTTGGAATCGGTTATCAACTGCTTTTCTCTTCCTCTGTCAAAATGTATGGTTTTAAATTTTTATCTGTGTTTTTCTTGTTATTACAGTCAGAGAAAAGCCCTTTTATGCCCTTCAACATCCAACTGAAAATGACAGTTTATTGGTCTATCTTAATGTTGTTATGTGATATCACTCAAAGAACAATAGGTAAGTATTAGAAGGCGACACCTTTTCTACTTCTGGTAATTTTTCATACTAGGGCAGGGTCACTATCATAACATTCCTGTGCCTCTGTGTACTCTTCTTTATTCTCTCAGAGGAGGAGGAATGGCATACTCTGGTAAATTTTAAGGAAGAACCTAGGAAGGCCTTATCAAGACTCTTTTTCTGTTTAGGATCAACTTTCATTCTCCCCCCAAATGCTGTATAACTTGCAAGTCCATCTATGTCTGTAAATGAGATGCTAAATCTAATTCTTGGGTTCAGTGTTTTATTCAGCATTCCTGAGTGTAATGACCACTTAATCCTACATCAGCATTTCTTTTATGCATTTAATAAACTAAATTCCTAAGATATAAGTTCAAAATTATGTTAACAGGTATTTGGATTATCTATTACGGCATAATAAGTGATCACTATACATAGTGGCTTAGAGCAGCAACCAGTTTTATTAGCTCTCACAGTTCTTTGGGTTGACTGGACTCAATTGTGTGATTCTTTGGCTTCACATGACCGATCTGCAGTATCTGGAGGCTTGACTGGACCAGAATGTCCAAGATGGTGTCCTCATGTGGCTAGCAAGTGTTATTGCTATATATTATTGGCCAGTGGTTTAGCTGGGGTTGCTGACAAGACCAGCCCAGATTCAAGAAGACAGGAAATCAGATTCATTTCTTGATGCAAAGAGTATCATGTGCATACAGAGTGGGAAAATTTTGGGGGGTCATTCTTGGAGATTAGCTTATTTCAAAGGGAAATAAGGTTAATATCACATGTGGATTATTTGAAGGAAAGTAATTCTCGTGGTGTGAGACATGCAGCCTGAAGTGGTAAACCTCATATCCCCATGTAACACACAATGAGACCAAAGCCCCATTTTTACTGCACACCTGATGGAGGAGAAAATCCTTTGAAAGTGCCTGACAGAGTCTGTACTTATAAAATATACAAGAAGAACAGGGATTTAGTCATTATTTCAGGATATTTTTGGGACTTCCAGGAAAATGCATGGTACGTTATAGCTATGAATCTGTTTCAGGTTGCATTTGCTACTTTTAGTCCCATTCTTGGACTCTGTACGGCTCTAAATTAAGAACAGCTTAATCTGTCATTGGGATGTAGTGACATGTAGAGGAGAAGTGTCTCCTTTCTTTCCTGGTCAGCTCACATCACTATCATCATCATCACTATCATCATCATCATCATCATCATCAAATACCCATGTTGTGAGTGTGGTGAGAAGTATATGCTTATGGTTTGAAGAATCACAAGATCAATGCCTTTTAACTGTTTCCCCTCCAAGTCTGTATCGACTCCATGTGTAGGGATAGAATAGAGCCCTAGATTACCTGGATTACAGTGGCTTTTCTAATTATGAAATTTTTATGGAGAAAATGGCATATTCAGGGGTGAGCCAGGATGAGAAGAAAGAGTTTATGCAAACTGTTTAAACATGCAGGAGTGTTTGATTTCAGAAGTGAAAGTCAAGGAAGTACATTTATAAGTGAATGCATCTAGATGATAGGTAAGGCAGAAATGGGATATAATGGATGCGGGGTGGTGGGATAGGGTAAAAAGGAGTAGGCGCAGCTAAAAAAAGGTTGTATTCTGTTGTTGATGCAGGTCTCAGAGATAAAGATTATATTTGGGATGGCCCTGCTGTACTGCAACTTAATTTTAGTGTTAAGAATTTTATTTGACACCTTTCACATTATCCAGTAAATAATGACATGTACAATAATTTGATAGACAATGCAGGAAAAGAGTGTTTTAGCATAGTATTTTAACAGGTTCAAAGTTGGGACAAGTGATTTAAAATTTTGTTTTAAAGAATTCTTAACTTTTTAAAAGTTTAGGTCACTGTGCTATAGGAGTTCATTTTTATTCAATTTGGGGTTTATATTTTTATTCACTTTGGAATTGATCTTTACTCAAAATAACTTCATTCATTGGAGAAATGAGATGTAATTGATAATTAAAATTTCAGGAGAGGACTTGATTAGTAAGGGCACACATTCTAGCTCTAAAAACTTCTAGTATTCCCTGGCTGACCCTGTAAATATTAGCATCATTTAGATTTCCTTAGTGGATAACCTTTCTCCCCTTGATGTTTTAAAACTCCCTCTCTATATCCTACAAAACAATGTAACTTCTATTTTTCATGCTAATCATTAAAATCAGTTATTGTCCTTTTTTCAGATATAGAAAACATGAGGTGTTTAGCTAAATCTATTCTGTTATACAAGCATACCCTGAACCTCTTCCAGTATAGATTTCTCCTGTGAAATTACTTGAACTTCCTGTTTTTCATCAATAAAGGACACAATGTCTGACTGCATCTGTGAACAATGTAGATAGTTAACTTAAGCAAAGGCTAAAGTGGACTTTACTTGGCTGTGTTTTTTGAATCAAAAAATTGTGATCCTCACTGTTTTAGTAAATGTCCTTTGACATTTTACCAGCAGACAAGCATATTATTATCTTATCAAGAGTAATTGTTTCAATCACCTAACCAACCTCACTAGCTTCAAGTTAAAGGAGGTATAAATTATTATAAAGTTTTAGGAACTGTTTTGTAAAGAAGATGAGAAGTAAGGTTTTTTCTGCCAGGGTTGGTGGGGGTGTAGGGGGAAGTGGCTGTCCTTGCCTATTCAGTCTCCTGGAATCACTGCGATTCTGTTATTTCAAGGTCAGATCTCTGAGTGAAGGGTGTGTGGATATGTGAAACCTTACTATCTAGGATGAAAACTGAATTACTGGATCATTTCACTAATAAGCCAGAAATTAGTTTCCATAAAACCGACATCATCACTTGATAGTTTCAATTAGAAATGGAAAAGCCACATGAATCATTAAATAACAGTATTTTTTGAAATTTCCACCTTCATTTTCACATTGAGAATGGTCACTGGGCTGTAATCTTTCATTACATATTTCAACCTGTGAAGTCTCCTATCTTTGGTAGTTGTTTTTGTTTTTGTTTTTTTCCAGAAGGAAACAGTAGAACTACAGATAGTATCCAATCTTCTAAATATAAGCATCTTGAAAAAACAGCATTACTTAATGATGCATGAAGTATGCCTAATTAAGATAAAACCCCCCATTTTAATTTGTTTTTTTACAGTGTATTATCTCAGAGGACAAAGTTTAAGAAAGACACCTCAGGGTACAAAATTATAATTTAAAAGGATTTGTTTATCCCAAATTCCAGATATCTCCCCTCACCACCCACCCAGCCTGTTACAGTGAGAACTATGTTTAGAGAAGTGATTTGCTATAAAATAAAGGGAAAACCATGTGATTTAGAATGAGGACATTTGGCTGCTGGTTCTGCTCTCACCTCTCTTTGTAATGGAAATGATTAAAGAGAAAAAGTGAGTGTATGGGGACAAGGGATATAGGAGACATCTCTGTACCCTCTACTCAATTTTGGAACCTGAAACTTCTCTAAAAAAAATAAAATCTCTCTATAAAAAACAAAAAGATTGGTGGTTGCCAAGGGTTTGCAGGAGGGAAGGATGAATGGGGGGACACAGAGGATTTTTAGGGCAGTGAAACTATTCTGTATGAAATGCTATTTGTAGATACATGTGATATGTTTGTCAAAACCTATGGAATGTACCACACGAAGAGTGAATCCTAATGTAAACTGTGGACTTTGGGTGACAATGTGTCAATGTGTGCTCATCAGTTCTAACAAATGTACCATTCTGGTGCAGGATTTTGATAGTGGGGGAAGCTGTGTGTATGTGGGGTAGGGAGCATATGAGGAACCTCTGTACCGTCTGCCCAGTTTTGCTATAAACTGCTCTAAAATAGTCTATATTTTTCAAAAAAAAAGAAAAAGAAAAAGTAGGAAAAATGCAAAAACTTTGTTATTATTTATATATATTTTTTAATTTTTTTTTAACGTTTATTTTTGAGACAGAGAGAGACAGAGCATGAACAGGGGAGGGGCAGAGAGAGAGGGAGACACAGAATCTGAAACAGGCTCCAGGCTCTGAGCTGTCATCACAGAGCCTGACGCGGGGCTTGAACTCACGGACCGCGAGATCATGACCTGAGCCGAAGTCCGACGCTTAACCGATCAAGCCACCCAGGCGCCCCAATAAAAAATAATTTTAAAGTTACCACTCATTTATTTATTCCTCCTTTAGTGAAACATTTACTGTATAATGGACTACTCAAGGACTTCCCAGGTTCTGAGAGGCAAAGAGAGGTGATGGCTCAGTCTTGGCCTCTCAGAGCAAGGCAGGTACACAAAGTACATCCTGAGGGACAGACATATGGATGGCTCAGTAGGCTGAGCATCTGACTTCAGCTCAGGTCATGATCTCACAGTTGGTGGGTTCAGGCCCCCACATCCAGCTTTGTGCTGACAGCGTGGAACCTGCTTTGATTCTCTGTCTCCTCCTCTCTCTACACCTTCCCCACTCTCTCTCTCTCTCTCTCTCAAAACTAAATAAACCTGAGAAATACTGTGATGTAGGAATAGCACTATAATGGAGATTCTGAAGAAAATGATGTAAGCCAGATAGGGATAAGGGGAAAATGTTTTCTCTTTCTGAATAGCCAAGTATATTTACAACTTTGCACTAGTAAATGCATAGATCTCATTCAGGTGTAACTTAACTCATGTGTGTTTCCCTTATTAATGTGCAAACTCCTTACAGAATGAAGACCTGTCTCCTTTTTTTCTGTAGTAGCCAGCACAGTGCTTCGCACAGAGTACACAGATACATTAAATAATGATACACATAAATTGCTTTCCTATTATGCCTGATACATAGAATGTGCTCAATAGCAATACAGTTTATTTTCACTTGAGGAATAGTGTATAGATTGTAGGATGCATAAATTTCATGTCTTTGTATGATTTGTTTTCTTTTATTTCTTAAAAAAATAAGTTATGAGGGATTTCTTGGATGTTCTGGGGACTAAAACCCAATTCTTTGGTTTTAATAATGTTGATAAACGCGTGAGATTTGTTCATGACTGAATACAAAAGGAGATTCTTTTTAATGTAACCTAGAATGCAAATTACAATCATGAGCAATTTCTTGAATATTATGGTGATTAAAATCTGATTCTTTGGTCTTAATAATATTAATAGAGTAGCGAGATTTGTTTGTGATTGAATCTAAAAATAGATTGTTTTTATTTTACATAAAATTCAAATTGTATAAGGCTTGGCAGAAAAACGATGATATAAAAGAGAATGTCTGAACTTGCAGCTTGTTCTTTTATCTGACTTGTGAACACTTATTGACATGGCTTCATCCATAGTTGATATGAAAAAGAGAGAGTTCCAGGTAACTTTCACTCCAGGACCTGGTGTTTAGCAGCAAACCTTGATAGTAGTTGGCAATTTTCATCATTAATGTTTCTATTTTAGCACATGTGAGTATATTAATAATAATGTAATTATAACAATGTTATAAATATATTGTTATGATTAATAATTTACAACTTAACAATTGTGGTTTATACTAATTATATATTTATACTAATTATTTTATATACCAAATTTATTAATTTTATAATTTAATGTATTATATAATTATAATAATTTTTATGTCATTTCCAATTGGTTGTTAAATTCATCCAGGTCCTTTCTCATTTAAAATATTTTACTTTTTGGTCCTAGATACTCCATTTTATTCTTTTTTTTTTTTTTTTTTTTTAGATTTTCCCTTTCTCTGCTATATATTTCCTGCATTCATTGACTGTGTCTGTATTTTTTCCTTAAGTCCTTGTGCATATTTATAATAGGTGTTTAAAATGCTTTTCTGCTATTCCAACATCTGGGTTATTCAGGTGAGGGGTTGGTCTATTGTCTGCTTTTCCCCCTGAGAGACTCTGGATTTTATAACCTTGAAGAGTGGTGATTTTTGTCATAGCCGGTAGTTAGTTAATTTGCCTGGGTTTAAACTCTAAACTCTGTCTTCCCTGAAATGAACGGCTACTGAAACTGCTTTGTTCTTTTGGCCTTTCCTTGCTGTTGCATTTGATGCAAAACCTTGAAGTTCCTGGTGGAGGAGGCCATGGAGGGGACATGACCGCTGGTTGACCTGAGAGCTGGACCCTAGCAATGGGAGGCTCCTTACCCCTCCACTGGCCTTGGAATGTGGGTTTCGCTTACTCTTCTCACACTAGGAGCCCCCTCAAGGACACAGCCTTGAGAGGGTAATGTGTTGAGTTCTTCTGGAAGATATAAGTGACTGATTCCCGTTACAGCTTCTACGTAAATTCAAGATCCGGGCGCATGGTGCCAACACCAACTCATCTTGCAGCCACCCAAGAGAGAAGCCTCGTAAGTTCCCTTGCTGTTTTTAAACCTGCCAGTTTCCAATCTGGAGTTGCTGTCACTCTCTTGGGTCTCTCTCTGCCCTCCATCTTGCGGCCAGTTTCAAATTTCACCTGTGGAACTCTCTGAGGTTGCAAACCAGCAGTTCCCCATCTCCCCCCGCGGGGCTATACCCAGGCATCAGCCAAGATTTTCGGTGAAGTCTATCGGCAGTTTTGAGGCCTCCCCTGCTGTGGTCTTCGGCTTTGATTTTTCTGGTTTCAGTGTTCAGCCACTTAGCAGCCAAACTTCATTCCCTGACTTCTCAGTCAGTAGATGTGAGCCTTGGCTTGAGTGTCAGCATCCTTCACCCCCTCCCGCAGCTGTTGCCTGGACATCCTTAGTGAAAAAGTAGTAAACAAGGATTTTACCTGGTATAGCTCCTTTCTTTCATAAAAGAGTCAAATGTCCCCCCAATTTCTTGCTGCTCTGGCTAGCTCTCCAGGGTCTCCTCAGAGCTACTGTTTATACTTTGTGCAGAATTCAGGGTCCAATATAATAATAGACTCTACCAGACTCCATCATGCCCATAGAATAGATTTAATTATGATGGTTCATACTATGCTTCCATCCTTCATCCTTGGTAAGGAAATCTGACACAAAGAGTAAAGTAGCTTAAACTCCCTGAGACTGTAGAATTCATTATTAGATGAGACATAGAATTAATCCAGTAGAAATACTATGCTATCTCTGAGCAGAATATGATTTTATTGTAGACTGGTATATAAATTAAAATGTAATTATTTGATCAGTTTTATTAACATATAAAAATAGTTGAATATTTTATTAAAGGTAAGTAAGAAAGAAACAAGAACCAAACTAATAAACATTTACTAGACACATACTTGGTCCTCTAAAAAATCACATTCCATGGGGTGCCTGGGTGGCTCAGTTGGTTGAGCATCCGACTTCAGCTCAGGTCATGATCTCACGGTCCATGGGTTCAAGCCCCACATCAGGCTCTGTGCTCACAGCTCAGAGCCTGGATCCTGCTTTAGATTCTGTGTCTCCCTCTCTCTCTGCCCTTCCCCTGCTCATGCTCTGTCTATATCTGTCTCTCGAAAATGAATAAACATTAAAAAATTTTTTGAAAAAAAAATCATTCCACTTCATAAAGAGAATGCAGAATATTCTTAATCTTTCCAGATCCTCTTCATCATTCAGTTAAAAAAAAAATTTAACTTGAGATTTTGGAAAGAGGGAAACACTGCTCTAACCTTCAGCTCTCTCTGAATCTTTCCACAGATACAGGGACAGAAAACCAACCAAAAAGTGGGGCAATCTGAAAATAGCAAAACTGGAGGGGTTTCTCAGAATCTCATGTACTGGTTGGTGGATGGGGACCACTGTAAGGTCTGGACCCCAGGTATTCTTTTTTTTTTTTTTTTTTTTTTTAAGTTTATTTATTTATTTTGAGAGAGAGAGAGGGGGGAAAAAATACAGGAGTGGGGGAGGGGTAGAGAGAGAGGGAAAGAGAGAAACCCAAGCAGGCTTCACCCTGTCAGCCCAGAGCCTGAGGCAGGGCTCAGTCTCACAAACCATGACATCATGACCTGAGCCGAAATCAAAAATTGGTCGTTTAACCAACTGAATCACCCGGGCACCCCCAAGAATTCTTGATACTAAAAGATGGAAGCTTTTTGCCAAGTCAGTCTTGAACCAGGAGAAAATTCTGGTAATAGAATCCAAACTCAGAACATTGACAACAAGCTCCAAAGGAAAATGTTCATCCAGGACTCAGAAGGTGGGAAAAAAAGGGCCAGATAGTAAATTTCCAAGCTTTATTGTGGGCCATATATAGTCTCTGTTGGATCATCTACCTCCCTTCCTTTCTTCCTTCCTCTTTTTCTTTTCTATTTTTCTAAACAATATTTTGAAAATGTGAAAAACATTCTTAGCTAGAAAGCAGTACAACAAACAGGCCAGAGGTCCACATTTCATCCATCAGCTGTAGTTTGCCTTCCTTGTCTAGGTAAAATTACGAAAGGAAAGCAAAGGAAACCATTCTCAGAAGGTAGGACTCCATGTTGTTTTCATCACTTTGTGAAAACAACAAAAGAGGGAGCTCTAGAGCCATGAACTTGGTTCATCCCTTCTTTCAAAAAGGACCTGAAAGGGTTTTTTACTTAAAATTGAGCAACAGAAAAAGCGAGTTGAGTCTCATACCAATTTAATATTGGAAAAAGGACAGTAAGGAACAGCAGAACATCCCTACAGATTAGGAAAACAGTCCAGAGGCATGCCCACAAAGAAATGAAAACTGTAACCTAATACTTCAAAACAAAATACATTAAGAACATAATCAAGTATGCGGATACACAACATAAACTAGAATGACAAAAATGCAGATGTATGCTGTTCTGAAGAACACTGTTAGCAAAATGTTTTTTAAATATATAGGTATAAACAGTTAAATCCTGGTTCCAACTTTCTAATAATGTGGGCATAAGAAAGTAACCCTCCCTCTCTAGTCTCTTAGGTCCTAGGGAGGATCTCTGGTTTTGTAAAAGATAGAATCGAATATTGCCTTAACGGTCTGTTCCTTCTCTTTTTGGGCATTTTTGCCTAAGAGCCAATCTTACCTTCTTTGAAACCATCCAATGACTGAAGTGTGTATTTAAATGATAGACATTTATTTTGTGCGGAATTTTACTGAATAGATCATGATAATAGAAATAATATTTATAATTTCAGAAGTTAGAATAAGTAAGCAAAATATGTGGGTGAGGTGTTTTTAATAAACAAATTATATGGGTGAGAGGGATATTATTATTCAGCCCATTGTTGCTTTGATCAAATCTCAGGGGGTGATTAAATCTACTGAAATTTATCAAATTTATCATTTATCTGAAAGATGACCTTTCTTAAACTACCTAGTGCACTTAATCCATTATATGAATGCACACCATTTCAGGAGGAGAGGATTTCCATTTTTCTAATATTACCCTTCTTGCAATCAATGCTATTCTCAAGAGGATTTGTTTTCTCATGGACTAGATGTTCTTTGTAAATTCTCAACATGACCTAATATAAAAATCAATACATCTTTAGGTAAGTTCATTTCTATTATTAGATCTCACTGTAGTTTCACACTAACGTGTTTCGAAATATAAGCAGCGCCCTACCACAGGGCATGGCTTTTTCCTGGTAATGCATTAAATTTCATTATGGTAAAAACCATTATAACAACAATAAAATCCACCACAGGTTTAAAAAAAGTCTCTTGGCTCCAGACGATTGCCAACAATATTTATGCTTTAATGTGCTCATTACAATACCAGTCTTAATGAAATTGAAAAGTGCTTTGTCCAGTATGTCTCTGTTTGTGATGTCCCCCACCCTTGAAAAAGAAGCGTAGATTTTTCTAGCTTAGCAAGGACTAAAGGAAGCGTTTACTGTGGCACTGAGTGAGGAGGGGGGGACAGCTTCTCTGGACTCCCACAGCCAAAGAGGAGCAAAGCAGTACACACAGCATCGCTTGCATGATAAATTAGCAGGAGCAATTTATTTCTTGGACTAAAGAAATTATGGTTAATTCTGTATTTTGCATATTCATGAAGGAACCTACTCAAATTAAAGAAAAGGTGCCAAGAGAAGTCCTGGGGCACTTGAGGTCTGTTTTATTTTAGTCTGATCCTGATGGAGGAGGTGATTAATTATCCTGCAACTTGGTTTTTCTAGCCATAATAATTAGAACATTCCAGCACAAAGAAAGAATTCAGACATTCTTTGAAGTGGTTGTAGAAGGATTTGCCTTGGACTGTAATTTTTCTAGAATCTAGAGGACACAGAACACATCAGCGGTTGCATTTTCTATTGATCTTACTGTCCCATCCAAGCACAACTATTCATAATTGTCACATGTATTTGAAGCTGTGTGGCTTTCTATTGATTGCCCAAGTTTTTCATTATCCATTAAAATTTTTTCACTTTCATATTCTAGACTTGTTAAGTATGTTCTTGATTGAAATACTCATGTTTTTCAAGTTTAGCATGGCAAGAAAAGAGATACTTTTGAAGCAAAACCATTATACATATTCAGGAGAGGTGTGAGTCAGCAAGTTTGCAGAAATTCTTTGGGCCTGATCACACGCCAGGCAGAGAGGTGCTCTCACGGTGAGTTGGAAAGTGTTGTAGAGGCAGTTATGGGACACAATGGAGAAAATAAATCTTCAAAGCTTCATGAGAAAAATTTAATACTCACTTTGAAGTATTTCCAGAACATTAGACATGCACAAAATAACTGCATATAAAAATAGCCTTTAAAGATAAGTAAGTCATTCTTGGGTTGTCCCCTAATTTGGATAATAAAAGCTCCCATGTCCTTTGATTAGCCCTAATTTACAGTTTTATCCACTGTTGAAAATATAGCATATATTTTTTCATTTGTTAGTGTCTTGTTAAAATTTTGTAAAATCATCTTGAATCTTAAAAGTACACATATACAAAATGGGCCTTAACTTTCCATTGCTTGATGCAATGAGTGGCTTTTTAACATTCCATATTCTGTTGCTTCAGGGAAAGGCATTGTGAAAATCATAATCCTGATGTTAATCACTCATGAGAGATAGGAGGGATGCAAAATTTTTCCTTGTTTATCCTTTATTTTTGTTCTATTTTATAAAAACATTAAAATATCCTAATTTAAGCATGGCTGTTCAAAATAAGAAGGGAAATCTCCATGACCATCACAGAAGTATGGTGAGTCTCCTCATGAGGAAATGGAGTGAAAATGGAGAGAAGCTCTTTCAATATCGTCAAGACTATTCATTTTAAGGCCTCTTTCTCTGAGGAGTAATAGAGATTTTAGAGACTGTCTCTTCTTGTATTCTTTTTCAGCCTTGCATCACAGCGGGCTAACAAATTTTCAGATACAGTATAATTTGTCTTGATCCTTATGAACAAATAAATGACATATAGCAAAGATTATTGAAATCTATTACAAATCTATAGAGCATAAAAGTTTGAGGACTATAGCACATCCAATGAGAGACCTCGACACTACAGTAACTATCTATTTGAGCTATTGGAACTTTCATTAAGTAGAAAGAATATAGAAGTAGACATCAGGAACTCAATGATTTTTTTTTTTTTAAGTGGGCTTCATGCCCAGCATGGAGCCCAATGAGGGGCCAATGCAGGGACAAACTCACAACCCTGAGAACAAGACCTGAGCTGAGATCAAGAGCCCAATGCTTAACTGACTGAGCCACCCAAGTACCCCCAGGAACTCAATGATTTTAACCCTAATCTGCCAGTTACTAGTGACGTGACCTTGGGAAAGACCCTCAACATTTCTGGGTCTCTATTACATAAAGGGTCAAACAAGATTTCTCAGGTGACTTTACATTAAAACATTCTGTGAGTAGTTTTTATTTGTGATATTGTTAGAAGATTTGCATATTATAATTTATAAGGAAAATCACCTTCATCTAAGGATGTGTACAAAGAGATGTAGACACAGCCTAAAACAATTCTAGAGAGGCCATGTCTCTTCTGGACTCTATAGATATCTTTAAGAGATTAAGGAGAAGAGACCAAGAAGAAAATTAGTGCTGTTCAGTTACATATATTTCAGTGTCAAAAAATTATTGAACGATTTGAAGAGATTTTCCACCAAGATTCTTGACTGGTCATGGAATGTTATTCAATCCATAATTTTTTCCATAAAAACAATGACTTTTATGCTAATAAAAGTCTTCGTTCAATTACTGGACAAAAATCTTAGTTCCTCCATAACAGGCTTTTCTAATTCTGTTTTGTAATTGCAGTAAGGCATCTCTGAGGATTTATCTGCACGCCGGCAGTATGTGGCCTTTTCTTGAACCCGTCAGAATTGTGACTTTTCTTTGAACTCTTGGCTGCTTGGTGCTACTGACCTTGTTGCTCGTTTATAACTTGGGTGCCATTTATCACTCCCAGACTTACAGATATTGTTGTGGAAAGAGACTGAATGCAATCATTCATGCCATTGCCTCTTTCTAGTGGTGCCTCGCAGCTTCCTTCCTTACAGGATAACTGATAGGGAGAGATTAGTGACAAAGCTGTAATTCTATTGAGGGATTGTGATGTAACTATATCATAAACCATGAAGTGAGACTCAAGAGGTTTGAGATCACGACTGCTGAGATTAAGTTACGGCTGCCACAGTCAATCTCTGTCAATATGTGTTTTGTGATGGTTTGTAATCTGCCTGTAAAATATTAGCTACCTGTAGAAAATACCTTTTTTCCCCTCTAGTGTTGACTTTATTGTAAAGCTTCTGCAATTTAAGGGCTTAAAAGAAATATTCATTTTTATTTTTATAAAATAAAATACAGTCTTTTTAGGGACCATTTAGAAAACTTGCCCTTTGATTTGGTAATTAAAATTGAAGTCTAATCAACATAGCGTTATATTACTTTCAGGTGTACAACATAATGATTTGATATTTGTGATAATACACGTTTTAAATCTGTGAAACTTTGTAGATTTCTCACACAACACTTGAACTACTTAGCTTTTAATACTTTGAAGTTTTTATGCATTTGTGAAATTTGCAAAGATAATGTATTGAGGTTGAGATTCACATAATAAATAGAACCATTTTGATGTAAGTAATTTAGTGTCATTTAGCACACTAATAATGTTGTACAACCCCAGGGTATAACGCAGAACCCACAGGCAGAATCCCCCTAGGCTCCTACCCCCGAGCCCTGTTGTGAAATATTCAAAGTAGAAATAAGTCAATTGACTTGATATTTTACATACTCAACACTTAGAAGGAATTAAAGCCATTATTTTGCAGTTATCCATATTATTTTAGCTAACTTGTGCCTTCAGCACCACTTTTGTAAGTTATTTTTTGGGAAGGAGGTTGTCCAGGTAACACGAGTTTATGGAGATACTAGTAAATATTACTTTTTAAGTGTGCAAAGAAACTGGTTAAGCTAGTATATGCAGATTTTGTTTTTCCTGCAGGATTTTTCGAAACCTTTTGGATGTTCATAAACTCTGCTTCTCTTTAGTTTAGAGCCATAGCATACCGCATTTCCTGAATTATTTGCATAATTTGTCCTGGAGCATTCTGACTGTACTGTTAAGACCCATTCTATGTCAAACAATGATCTTGGCCTAATTATGACATTGTTGGAGGTCATTATCAAGAAATAGGTTTTTACTAAAAGGACTTGAAAAATATGAATCAGACTTTTAAAGCTCATACTGACATCATACTCTTGGAGCAAAAGGCTGAGATTCAATATTTTTAGAATTTTGTCTAGTAAGTAAAAATAGCAGTTAACATTTCAAAAACAGTTTTAAATATTATCTACATTTCTATCAATAATCCTGAAAACTAGGCATTATTGCTCTAATCTTATAGATGGATAAATGACTTAACTTTAGTCACATTAAAATATCTTCCTTTGGGATGGGATGATATGCCCAGCATCTCACACTTCTCAATGGTGGAGTAATGATTTAAGTGCAGATGCCTAGGGTTGTAAATCCTACAGTCTTTGCTTTTACTTTGCAGCATTGCTGTGTTAGCATGAGCTTGGGACTCTCGTTTCCTGAGCCTTAGTTTCTGTATTTATAAAAATGAACAAACTGGATGATCTCTAAAGTCTGGTCTAGCTTAGTTCTGTTGCTTAAATCCTGTACTATTTCCTAGCCTGTCTATAGCATTTAGCAAAAAAAAAAAAAAAAAAAAGGAAAAGAAAAAGAAATTATATATCCCTGTATCAGGAATCCTAAGAATTCAATAAAAATGTTAAAATACTTTCCCATATAAATGAACAATTATGACAGCTGACCTTTATACGAACGTCCCAGAACTCAGAATGAGTTATAGGATCAAGCGGGGAACTTTGCTTTGCTTTTATAAATATAGTTAAGACCAATGTAAATACACGACTTGCCTTAAACACTAGGGTTTCTTCATAGGAACATAGAAACATAGATTGAGCTTGCAAAGAGCTTGTGTGTGTGTTTGCCTTTCCCTGGCCATCCTTGTTCATCAAATAAAGGAGTCAATTTTGGAGGCGAGGTCTGTATCCAGGTAGGAGGGGAGAGAAGGTCAAAATAGATCCACCACCTTTGAATCAGCTTATTTATCATTATATTAGAGGAAACGACAGGAGTGAATAGCTTGGTCCAACCTCAAATGACCAAATGCATTTTACTTTTTTTCTCTCAACTTTAAAATATTTTTGCCTGTTTACATATGTATCTTAGAAAAAAATTCTCAAATTTTCCTTCTCTTTAATTATGATAAACCTTCTTAAAATCACAGTATCATATGCATATTTCCACTTATGAAGATTTCATAAGCTTTATTTCCTGTGGTTTCTATTATGTACTATTTTGATAATACAAAATATTTTTTGCTCTGCAAAATTTCAAATATATATCATACTAAATATGGTTTTCAAACTACCTATCTCTTGTTCGCTCAACCTTTCCCTTAATATTCTGATATCTTCTCTCAACATTTTTTTTGTAGTTTGTTTATTTATTTTGAGAGAAAGAGAGTAGGAGAAGGGCAGAGAGAGAGAGAGGGAGAGAATGACAGTCCCAAGCAGGCTCATCGCTGTCAGCACAGAGCCCAATGCGGGGCTCGAACTCACGAACTGTGAGACCACGACCAAGCCAAAATCAAATGTCAGATGTTTAACTGACTGAGCCACCCAGGTCCCCCTCCACCTTGTTTTATGTTACGGATCACTGGTTGAGTGAACCTCTATGTAGGATAGGAAGCAAATTTTTATTCTTACTTCATTTCATAAGGAAGCCTCCTCTCCATGTACAGATAAGGAAACTGAAAACAAGTGTCTGCATAGAAAAAAGCTATTTGATAATATTTTCAGAAAAAAAATAGAAGTTTCCTAAATCTTCTTTTTCCCTAATCCTGTCTTAACCTTTTGATGTTTAGTCATTTTCTTTTGAGTCAATTTTTCCCCCGATTATTAACTAGAGTAAACCAGCCAAATTTTCATCGTCAGTTTCTGTGCATATACTAAAATCAGTCCTTCAAAATCACTTTCATGGACCTCATGAAACTCCACATCTTTTACAAAATTTTTCATTTCACTTACCAATCAATATCCACTGTTAGATGTCCAAGACTCCAGATAAGGAACTGATAGACTGGTTGCATTAAGTGGTTGGTGCGATGGGTAAGAATGGAAGTTAGCATCATGTGGGAAGGAAAGTCTTGAGTAGAGCCTTATTTGTTAAGTCTTGATATATTTATTTAGGTTTTTTGGCTTTATGACAGAGAGGAGTTAGAAAATAAATATCCAGATATTACAACACCTTGTAAACCACAGATCCTTCTGGAAAAATAACTTTTGTGTATATAATATAGTTTATTCTTCATTATCTGAATATTTCTAACAAAATTGCTTCTCTTTTTGGATATCTCACCACCATCCAGATTAAGTGTTTGATTCCATTTGTGTACCCACCTAGATTTATCCCTCATTCATCGAGAGAGAGAGAGAGAGAGAGAGAGAGAGAGAGAGAGAGAGAGACATCAGAAGTGAGTCTACAGTTAGGATCATTAATAACTAGCTCTTGAATATATCCCAGGATTCACAGCTTACTGACCATAGAGTATGTCAAATGCTTCATATAAGTAGTCTCGTATATTGACCTTCCTGCCTATGGACAGGCAGCACCTGCAGGGCTGTGAAACCCCCTTAGGGACACATGGCTGGTTCTGACACAGGGAATGGATCTATGCAAGGACTCATAAAATCTGAATGATTTATCCAAAGTAAACACTAGGATATTGCTCCCTCTGGTCCTTTCTATGTGGTAGAGGCACATAACAAGCTCCCCTCGTTTTTCACTAGAGGATGTTCATGGAAATTGTCATGACTTATTTCATTGTCAAGAAGATTGATTTTTCCCACAGGAACAATTATAACGGGTGGTAGGTGCATTTCTGACCAGGACCCAAGGTAAAATTAATCACAGCAAAACATATAACTGTAAACATCTCCGATAATTTAAACTTTCAAAATCTTGCTCGAATTCATAGAATAGGGACAATATACTGAACATATCAGTTATATAAATAAATCTTTTATTATAGATTTGACTAAAAATGTATAGCTAGTTGTGATAAATACACTTACCAAATGACTGTTTTATTTGCTTTCTTAGAAATTAGAAAGTATTCTTTGATAGGATTTATTTTTCAACTGGCTTTAAAAACTATATAGGGAAATTTGAATCAATGTCTTACTTTTCTTTCCACACTTTTTTTCTGGAGCAAGAAGATGTGTTTTGCAGGAATAATCTACAGTTTCTTTTATTTTGCCAAGCCAGTGTATCATTAAATATTGAGTGAGACTTCCAAGGATGTGAAAATTGAATAACGCAGCGGTAAAATTTACCAAAAGCAGTTCGTTGATGGACAGTGAGAGCCTCATACAAGAATATTCAGGGAAAGTGTCTTGAAACAAATTCTTGTGCTTCTTAGTAGTGGCAGTGTCCACTTTGTTTATGGCATGTTCAGGTCACCAGAGCCCTCTCTGGAAATGGGGTGATTTAAGGAGGGTACCAGGATAATGCCTCTCTGTAGGCTTTGGCATCTCAGCTCCTCCCCGCTCCTTGCAGTTGAGTACCTTGGCACCAGCTCAGTATTTATGCCCTTCCCATCTTAGAGTGGACAACAAAGTGTTCTCTGTGACTGACTCTCATGAGCCAGAGGCATTCTGCTCATCTCTCCTGGCCCTTCACTGCCATACCTCTCCCAAAACATAAGCATGCTTCTCGTCCAGCCCAACAACCTGTCTTGTTTAGTAGAACACCCTCACTCTAAAGAGAGGATTGGTGTACCATAAATGAAGTGGTAAGTATGAGTTAGTGTCAGAGATCATTTTACACATTAAACCACTGAAATGTAAAAAGAATCAAGTGTGAAATTAGTAGCCTGCTATAAAGGCTAGAACACTAGCCTAGAATTCAGAAAAGGTGTTACTTATGGTTCTATTGCTGACTGCTATAAAACTTTGGTAAAATGTTTAAACTCACTGTGTATCATTTTCCTTATCTGTAAAGTAGGCCAAATTTAACTTCCATGATTGTATGTTGATAGATTGGATTTGCCTTTGTTCCCTTATGCCATATCTCTGGCCAAACATACAGACTAGATTAAGTATGTGTGAATATTAATTTAAACATCTTTTTCTTAGATACCTTATTAAATTCTGCATGTTTATATAAGTTGTATTAATTAGGATTCTCCAGTGAAACAAGAATCAACAGAACAAAACTCTCTCTCTCTAGATCGATCAATCTATCTACCTATCCATATATCTATATATATGTACAGAGAAAGAGAGAAACATTTTATTGTAAGAAATTGGCTCATGCAAAAATTGGTGTTGAGAAGTCCCAAGATCTTCAGTCAGAAGGCTGGAGACCCAGGAGAGCCTCTGATGTAGTTCCAGTCCAAGTCTGAAGGCCTGAGAACCAGGAGAAAGGAGGGGTAGACTCAGGACCCAAGAAGAGACAATATTTCAGTTAATTTGAAGGCAGGAAAAGACCAATGATCCACTAATCAGGCAGGAGGAGTTGCCTCTTTCTCATGGAAGGGTCAGCCTTTTTGTTCTATTCAGGCCTTCAACAGACTGGAGGAGGCCCACTGGGGAGGGTAATCTGCTCTACTCAGCCTACAGATTCAAATGTTAGTCTCCAAATCCTAAAACACTACCACAGACATACCCAGAATAATGTTTGACCAAATATTTGGGCATTGTGTCGCCCAGTCAAGCTGACACATAAAATTAACCATCACCTTGATCAAAAAAGATATGTGCACTATGCATGTGTTCCTAATATTTGAAATTTGATGTCAACATCTATTGTTCTAAGGGGCTTTAAAGATGTTTGAGAAACTAAGAACATCAGAATCATATTGTCTCCCCAAAAGCCCATCCAAGTCCAGAGCATCTGACTTTGATAAGATCATGTATGTGGAGAGGATGGCATATCCTTTCTTTGATATTTATCACAAAGAGTAGACATTAGAAGCTTATTAGAAGTAGATACAATTTCTTTTTTATACAGATCTCTCATCTATGATGTCATTTAAGCTTTCTTGAAATTCTTTTTTTTTTTTTTTTTTTTTTAAATTTTTTTTTTCAACGTTTTTTATTTATTTTTGGGACTGAGAGAGACAGAGCATGAACGGGGGAGGGGCAGAGAGAGAGGGAGACACAGAATCGGAAACAGGCTCCAGGCTCCGAGCCATCAGCCCAGAGCCCGACGCGGGGCTCGAACTCACAGACCGTGAGATCGTGACCTGGCTGAAGTCGGACGCTTAACCGACTGCGCCACCCAGGCGCCCCTTTCTTGAAATTCTTGACTTTAATGTTTGTCACCTTTCAGGCTGATGAAGCCCACTGAGTAAGTGTGTTTCATTTTCCACAAGTAGCCTCCCTTAAGTCTCCAGAACATGGTTCCATTTTGGTACCATGGACTTGAAAACAAACATGTCCTTCATGGTTTCATATGTTTCAAATACATTCCTTTCAGGGTCTTTACCAAAATCTTAAAGTGCTTTTATTCTGTTTTCACCTAGAAATTTGTATGTCACATGGCTTATCTTAATTGTCCTTAAGTTACAATAACCACAAGTGCTACGGTACATGAGTAGGTGGGAATTGGGAAACAAGGATGCTGGGTAACTAACCAGAAGAGAAAAATGGTGATGTCAGGGCAGAACCTTGAGTTTGTGGTTAGTGCTGTGAGGCTTTGAACTTTTGCACAAATTCTTGCCCACAGTCTTCCCTACCTCATGAACATGGCCTTATTTTCTAAGAGTTGGCATCCATATTCATGTACCTTGTGATGTCTTCCTTGAGCTTACCTAGCACAATTTGATTTTCTTTTCCATTTTTTCATACCATAAATGCATATTTACTGTGAAGCAAAAGACAGTTCAATTGCCATTAGTTATGATTTGAGTCTTGTTCTACTCAGTGAAGTCACTAGAGCATTTTTAGGATAAGGCTAAGGGGGAGAGATTTAGCTATTCTATGGAAATACATTTTGGAATGCTTTGATCTAACAAGTGAGAAATTATAGATACTTGAGACATTTCTTTTTAAAGGTTACAGAAAATTCATGTAAAAATAATAAAATATGCAAACAAAAGGAAAAGGGGGAGGAATAATTAAGTAAATTAAATAAAATTACCTAATATTATTTTGGCAATGAGAAGTAAATTGTAAAAAAACATGTTGAGATCATACCTAAAATAGTAACTTAGTAAAAGACGGAGATATTTTCTAGGACAAGGGAGTGAATAGCTACAGAATTGTCAGATAATCATATTAATAAAAAGCAAAGAGTCATACGAACACGCTGGGAAAAGACTTAAATTCATTGCTGATTGGACATCATTATGAGATGGTCAATGTACATTTGCACATTTGAAATGTCTGAATTTATTTATTTATTTATTTATTTATTTATTTATTTATTTATTTATTTATTTATAAATAGGCTTCAGACCCAGTGCAGAGCCCAACATGGGGCTTAAACCCACAACCCTGAGATCAAGACCGGAGCTGAGATCAGGAATTGGATGCTTGGCTGACTGAGCCATCCAGGAACCTCTGAAATCTTGTTTCTAGGAAAGAAACTTGATAAAAGTTTCTCAAAATTGGATACCAACCCTAAATATTTTTATTGCATTACCAATAATAAGTTGTGAAGATAAAAGTTTTCTCAATGATCAATACTGAAATAAAATTTCAATAATAATTTCAATATAATTTCAATTATACTAGTGAAAAGACTGGTCTCGATACTAGAATTAGCTGATCTCATAGTTTGTGTTCAGCTTTTTAAAATTTTGCAGTTTGAGGCACCTGGGTGGCTCAGACAGTTGAGCGTCCGACTTCGGCTCAGGTCAGAATCTCGCAGTTCATGAGTTCGAACCCCACGTTGGGCTCTGTGCTGACAGATCAGAGCCTGGAACATGTTTCAGATTCTGTGTCTTCCTCTCTCTGCCCCTTCCGTGCTCATACTCTGTCTCTCTCTGTCTCTCGTAAATGAATAAATGTTAAAAAATTTTTTAAAAATCTAAAAAATAATTTGCAGTTTTATTTATTTTCTCATTCTAAATGTTTACATACATGTCTAATTTTATATTTGTAAGTTTATATTCTCTTTCATAAAAAGGATACCTCAAATAGAATAAGTTTCAGCCCTATAAAACATGGATCATCCTGTGTAGCACACTTTTCATACTCTAGTAACATTTATTTTATTTTAATTATTTTTGCTGTTTGTTACTCCTTTATGTAAGAAAACAAGATTTTTGCTCTTTAAAACTTGATGCACAATGGTAAAAGTTGCTTGATAAAGAATATTATAGGATGTGTGAGTGTCCAACAGAGCTTGGGGATGGTCTAGAGAGATACTCTCAAAGTCCTCCACTTTCACTAGGAGAATCATTGAGCTATTTAGAGGAAAGTTTTATATGACAACAGTTAACCATTTTGAAAAATTTAGAAAATATTGATTTGAGTAGTTCAGATAATTGAATCCTCCAATCAAAGCATAAATTTGTTTGGCTTAGAGAAGACTCTTTCTTTCTTTCTTTCTTTCTTTCTTTCTTTCTTTCTTTCTTTCTTTCTTTCTTTCCTTCCTTCCTTCCTTCCTTCCTTCCTTCCTTCTTTCTGAGAGACAGTGTGAGTGGGGCAGGGGCAGAGAAAGGAGACACAGAATCTGAAGCAGGCTCCAGGCTCTGGTCTGTCAGTACAGAGCCTGCTGCAGGGCTCAAACTCACGAACCACGAAATCATGACCTGAGCCATGCTGGATGCCCAACCAGCTGAGCCACCCAGGTGCCCTGAAGAAGACATTTTGAAATAAGGTTTTTGATTTCATCCTTCCCCAGTTGTGATAAAAAACATAAATTCTGTCTCAAAAATAATGACTATTTTCAATGTAAAGACAAACTTCTATCAGAAAAATCCCTAACCCTCAACTTTATTTTGCCTTTGAGTGCAAATTCCAAATAAATTCTTGTAAGATCTTCCTTAACTTAAGCACATGTTTAGATTGTGAGTTCTATTAGTATTATAATTGATTTTATACCTTTTGAATATATCTGGAAAACACGATTGGGGTGAATCAGTACTTTTAGTTATGAAAAGTTAAAAAAAACATGAACTAAAGAGAACTTGAAATTTGCTTCAATGAAGGTGAGATATTTTCAAAGAGGAGAAAATCCAACTGCAAATAAGTTTAGTTTATTCCATATGCACAACAGGTAAGTTTTAGGAAAGGAATGATTAAACTCAAACTAAACATATTTGAACTTCATTCTTTTGAAAAAATAATGATATTTTGTATTGCAATAACTACTGAAGTATGAATTTATCTTGTAGATGTACAATAAAACTAAATACAGAAATCTTACTGTTTAAGATTAGACCAAAATCCTTTAAAGTTTATTTTATCCTACAAAGTTATGTCTTTCCCTTTATTTCTTAAAATATTGTTAGTTAAACAATTAAAAGGATGCTCAGTGATAGGTATTTCCTAGTTTGTTTCTTTTCAAAAAAAATTATTGAAATAAACTAAAAAAATATGGGTTTCAGGCAATATCTATTTCTTGAAATCTTTAGAATTAGTTCTCACTTATCTGTTAAGACTTAGATATGCTTCTGTCCTTTTAAATGATACTTCTAATTTCCTAACAGTCCAGTAGAGGATATGATGACTTTTAAATTCCTCCAAAGGAAAACATGCTAGAGAAGAAAAAAATCTGCTGCTTGGTTGCTTGGGTTTCAAGACTGGAGAATAGTGGAAATCTAACATAGTTTCTCAATGACCTACTATAGAGATATTCGCACTTATGCTCTTCAGGTAGATGTTAAAAAAATAAAGAAGCAAAGAGATGGGCTACAAGAACATGATGACGAAAGATGCTCTCTCTCTGCCACATCTACTACAAGAATAAAGACGATTCTCAGCAATCAGACTGTCGACATTCCAGAAAATGTCCACATCATTCTGAAGGGATGCACTGTTATTGTGAAGTGCCCCAGAGGAACCCTGGGAAGGGACTTCAATCACATCAATGTAGAACTCAGTCTTCCTGGAAAGAAAAAGAAGAGGCTCCAAGTTGACAAATGGTGGGGAAATACAAAAGAACTGGCTACCGTGTGCACTATCTGTAGTCATATACAGATCATGGTCAAGGGTGTTACATGGGGCTTCTGTTGCAAGATGAGGTCTGTGTATGCTCACTTCCCCATCAACGTTGTTATCCAGGGGAATGGTTCTCTTGTTGAAATCCAAAATTTCTTGGGTGAAAAATACATATGCAGGGTTCAGATGAGGCCAGGTGTTGCTTGTTTTGTATATCAAGCCCCGAAAGAGGGGTTAATTCTTAAAGGAAATGACATTGAACTTGTATCACATTCGGCTGCTTTGATTCAGCAAGCCACAACAGTTAAAATCAAGGATATCAGAAAGCTTTTGGATAGTATCTATGTTTCTGAAAAAGGAACAGTTCGGCAGGTTGATGAATAAGATCTAAGTTGTCCAGCTACAAAACAGCAAGGTGACAGATGATTTTTCAGACTTATTTGTAATATTTTAAAGATGCAAGAAAGGCTGTATTAATCTGGGGAAAAAGTAAAATAAACAAAGAAACATTCTCTCTCTTCTGGCCCCTAAAGCATTGTTTTATCAAAGTCTCACCCACTGAATCAGTATTTATTGAAAACTCAACACTACGAGTGTTAGACACCATTGTATATTACAGTGAGGATGTGAAGAAACATAAAAACACACCTTACCCTTGATTAACTCTTGGTCTAATTTGTGGTAAAATATGATTAATGTTAATATTATAACCAAGAATGGAGAGCTCTAGGAGAAAAGAGGAAAGAGGAGGGCAAGAACTAACTTGGCTACAATGAATCAGGAAAGGGATCATCAAGCAGACTGAGCACATGTTCACGTTAGAGGCATACAATTTTAGAACCAATAGGGAATTTAGAGATTATCAATCTGTAGATTAGGTACAAATTTAAAAGTTTCAAGTGTTCAGTACAAAGTGAAACTTATATTGATTTATTCGACAAGTGAATACTGAGTACCAACTGGTTAGTAGAGGAGTAAGTTCTGATGATCTAATGTATCATATGGTGACTATATTGTATAAAGGAAATTTGCTAAGAGACTGGAACAGAAATGTTCTCACAAAAAAAAAGTGAGGTGATGTATTTCTTAATTACTTGTTGAAGAGAATCATCCTTTCAAAATATATACCATATAACAAGGTATCATATTGTGCATTATAAATATCTTCCAATTTATCAATTAAAGCTCCGTAAAGCTAAAAAAAAGTGGAACCTTAAAAAAAAAGCCAAAAAACAAAACCAAACCCAAAATTTCTGCGCTGATGGAATTTACATTTTCGTGGGGGTGAGAATCACACAACAAAACCTACAGCACATCAGATGGTGACAAGTTAATAACTGCCATGGGTCAGATAACCAGGAAAGAGGTATAGAGATTAGGAAAGGTATTCTAATTTTAGTAGTTTGAACAGATAAGACCATTGAAGGAACTGAGAGACAAGCCATTAGAAGTATCTTGGTGTATTAGGGGGAGTGTTTCAAAGCATTTCTAGCAAATAGAAGAGCCCAATATAAAGGACATGACTTGAGATCATATCTGAAGCTTCTAAGAACATCATGGAAGCCAATGCAGCTGGAGAGGCATGCATGAAAGGAAAGCGCAGAAAATGAATTCAGAGAAGGAATAAAAAATCACAAGGGTCTCTTGATTTCCAGCTGGCCTGTGGTTTGTACATAGTTTATGCATCAAATAAATGTAATGGTTAATCTTTGAAGTTGTTCGTTTTCATATATCTGGGGGGGAAAGGTTGTTTGAATTTTTTAAACCCTAAAGATCAATTTTCTGTAATTTTTTCTCTTTTTTTAGCTGATGATCTTTTCTTCTCTTTGGCCATATCCATTTCCAAAGTGCTCTATGACTGTCCTAAATATTGAATGTTCAGCCCTTTTTTTTCTTTTCTTTCTCTCTACCCCATTTCTTTTTTCCTCTTCATTTGCTCTTACTCCATGTTCTTGGGGAAAATATTTTGTCCCTATTTGTTTTCTAATGTGCATTGGTTTATGATATAGTGCTGAGTTGCAAAATCATTTAACTGGACTCAAACAGCCTTTTTTAAAGGAAAATAGAATAGAATATAAAATATCGTATATAGCATGCAGTAAGGGTAGGTATGTTTTATAAAACATTTTTCTGCTTTATAATTTCATATATATAGATATAAATATATAAAGTTCATATATATAATTCTACATATATATGTATATGTTCATGTGCATGCGTATATGTATATACATACATATATTTGGCCATGATGTAAAATATATTTTTTACTGGAAGAGTAAAAACTTAAAAGCCACTGGAGTAATGAGTGTTAAGAACTTGATAAAATGGTGTGGAATTATTTTGAGAAGCATATTTTAAAAACTCAACCAAGCATGGGCCATAAGCCAGGGTTTATGACTATTTTCCTTACGGTGATTATTTGTTTTAAAATTTTTGTGGTAGCAGAATTTGGCCTTGTTAACATTTGCTATAATGTTCATTCATATTAAGTATATTCAGGTTGGAATGGGCCCAGTTCATGGAACAGTCTGGCCCCGAGGAAAGAGGTGAAATGAGGGGAGATTTTTTATATTCATACCCAAGAGCTCAGACAAGTTTCTCCTTTGGGAGATGCTTTCCATCTCCTTATGCATATATTCTTATACACTACACAAGATTTATTTTAAAGGCTATTTTCCTCATGAAAAATTTCCTTAGCAATAATTTATGTACCAATTTACTGCTAATAAATGTTTAACATGAAAATGACAGGTACAGGTTTGTATTAATAAAATGAGAGAGTATTGCCCACCCTTGTTTTGGAATGAAATGTTTCACTCTTTTTTTTTTTCTTTACCTTTTTTCTCCAGGAACTACTGTGGGTCAGAATAAAAGTGAGAAATATTATTTAACTTCTTATTTTATATTTAAGAAATATACCTCAGAGTTTTGTCTGAAGTAAAGCGGGGAAATACTCTACGTGTCAATTGCTTGATTATTTTTAAAGCTGGCTTAGTGGTTAATTAAGAAGTTGCTGAGAACTTGCTGTCTGGCTGGCAGAATAGAGTATAATTCTTACAGTGTAAGGTTTACAGTCTGGGATGAAATGATTTTATGAATAAACGGACTAATAATAAATATTAGAAGATTAATAAAAGACAATATTGAGTGTAGATACTTATATACATGTATCCCTTGGTGACCCTGGTCCACTGTTCTCAGTTGCCACCAACCTTATAAATGCCTTCAACATGTGCTGGCAGTGAATAAACATAGTTCATTAGTACATAGGGGTACTCAACAACTTTTGTCAGGAAGGTAGATTTCTTGTGCTTTTGAGACTCAATAAACATCAGAAGCCACACAGGAACACAGAAAGTGAGAGTAGGAAGGGCCTCAGAGATCCCATTTTAGGGATTTGGACACTGTGACCAATAGTCCAGAGGCTCAGGGCCTTGTCCACAGCCATCAATTTAGTGTAAGAGGGATCCTCAGACCTAGGCTTCTGTGTCTGATTGAGTGCTCCTACGTAGTAACAGTTGTTTTAGATCTCTTGAAATACACCCAAATAGGCTGTGATCACTTACCCCCAAGAAAAGGCCACAGCCAGACATGGCCAACCACAGACATAAATAGTAGTTATATATCCATGCAGTCATATATCCAATCACAACATGTTATACAAATATGTGTATTCTATATAATCTATCTAAATGTTTCAATTATATGCACTTAGGTAAATCTCTGTGCCAGGAAGGTGAGCTCTATTTTTACTCCAACGTGGTAAATTCCCAAACACATCACTACATACCTCTTAGAGTATGTGTATGCATTACCCCCTGCTACCTTAACTTTCCTGTGTTAAGACAAAGAAAAAGGAAATGGGTCATTTCACTTCATTGCAAAATGGTACTTACTGGGTTGTTTTACTTAAAATAGAACCTATAGTTTAATGAGTCTCTAATCCTGATAACCTTGTATGCTTTTTAAGTTTGTGCAGGCTTATGTTACACCAATTACATTTAAACTGCTACATACACTTTTAAAAGTATATTTGGTTCATATATCATCTACTGCCTATTTTTAGTTGTGTGTTCTCACTCTGTCTTGATTTTAGAGAACTCTGATATATTTGTATGATTTACCAAATCTCCAATAATCTGCACTTTGAGTGAAGCCATCCATCACAGCAGATGTCCTTTCAAAATTGTATTGACTTGCAACAATCTGTACCCAGCTTTGTTTGTAAATCATCACTAACATTTTTAATAAGTTTTAATTTTTCATGAACTGTTTTTAGTGGCCATCTAGGATTTCAAATAATGTAGAGGGAACAAACGAGTATGACGTGATTTTCAGGGCTAAGAAAGAAAACAGATGCTTTTCAAGTTTCTATCTATGGTGTGATCTCAAGCCCAGTCATAAGAGCCTGAATCTTTACAAAATGTTTCTAGGGGCGCCTGGGTGGCTCAGTCTGTTGGGCATCCGACTTCGGCTCAGGTCATGATCTCACAGTCCGTGAGTTCGAGCCCCGCATCGGGCTCTGTGCTGACAGCTCAGAGCCTGGAGCCTGCTTCAGAGTCTGTATCTCCCTCTCTCTCTGCTCCTCCCCTGCTCATGCTCTGTCTCTCTCTGTCTCAAAAATAAATAAGAACATTTAAAAAAAAAATGTTTCTAAAATTAAGTACTCACATAATGTACTGTACTTTTTGTATTGTGACTCTCATCACGCTTTACTCTACTGGCTTGATAACTGTTGGTCTGTGTAGGAGACTACAATCTGTGACCTCAGACAGGTCCACCTTTTTCCTGGTCTGTCATTTGTATCTCTGTCGAGCACCTTGCAGGTACAAAACAAATTTTGTTGAATTAGGATTACTTTGACTAGTAGGAGTATATCACCTATTTCCTTTGCATGTTGGCTGCGACATAATGTTATTTAAGTGGTAACTTATTTAGTAATTGAAAATAGTACTTTGTGTGCATTCATTCAGACTTATTTCTTGAATTATCTAAAAAGGGTCTGAAAATATCTAGAGTGTCCAAAGGACAGAGCTAGCTCTACTGTCAGGTGGATTGCTCAATGGAAAGCCTGCATAAATAAGTTTCTAAGACCCTTTATGACACCTGGTGGTACATGCAATTCAGATTATATGCAAAATCTATTCTATATATTATATTTAAATTTATTTGTCTAAAAATGATACTATTTAATATTAAGATTAATAGTACATGCATGTAACTCACAAAAAATATGATAATTGAGGGAACATTCCATTTTCTGAGACAAATACAAGTATTTGATTTTTCAAAAATTTAAGTATTATTATACAAGACCACCATCAATACATATATAGAACACCAAGGTAATGTAAAATACAAAATGGTGATGCATGAACATGTTTCCTCTTCATTGACATAAATGCAGATGGTGTAAACCATACCCTTTAACTCTGCACATGTTTTAAGCTAACTTTTAGAGATCACATTTGTAGGAAAATTCTAGAAACCATAATAAATGACAGATTCAGACAGGAACAGAACAGAGGAACCCACGGTACAGGTGGTGTGGAGAACCAATGAAAAAGTGAGATTTCCCAACAAAACTCTGGAAAATTCCCTTTAGCTGGCAGTGACAAGAGCTTAGATATTGCTAAATGGAGCCAGAGAGGCCAGCTGGAGTTTGGAGGTGAGTGGTTTCAACAGCAACAAAGGGAGCTAGAAGACTGGAGAATATTATCTTCAAGTAGTCAGGGAAAATCATTGTTTACCTGGAATTGTATACTTCTGAACCTTTAAAGAAGAAGAACAAACCAGAGATTTCTGCAAATAAAAATGGAGAGCCTTTCACATCAGCAGATCTGCATTAAATACGAAGCGATTTCGAAGGAAGGTCTAACATGCAAGGAGGAATCGCGATTAAATAAAATAGAAAATAACTGTGTGATGATAAGCAAACATTTACCATACTGAAATAATTACATTTTATAATTGATGGGATTAAAGTAAGAGAAATTCGTGTGGAATAACAAGAGACTCCAAGTTGAGAAATGACTAAATAGCATTAAAGCATTCTGAGTTCCTTTTCTGAGGAGCAGTATGAAAAGATTAATTAGCTTTAATGTTTAAGTGAACATACATGTTAAATTGTATAAGAAAAGAGCTAATAGAATAGAAACAATGTTTAAACACCACAGTGTGGAGGGATTTTAAATACAGTGATTTAACTATTTAGTTAAACATGCAAAATTTTAATACTGACAGTAGAGGGCAGGGTATCCTTGATACTGTGTTGATAGTTTCTTGATATTGCAAAGCATATCTAATGTTATCCCTGAAATTGTATGTTTCTTGTGTTGAGCCAGATATTAGAGATATTATGTTTAAACATGATTAACTTTTTATTAAAAACAGAAATCTTGACAGGACTTGTGTCATATTAGGACATAGCTTTTAGGCAAGGAAATGTTGTATATATTATTAGTCTTTGGATTTAGGAAATCTATGGAGTTTTGCTAATGCATTTTGAAAGTCACTTCTTTTTTCCTTGAAAATAATTTTGAAGTTTCTTGGCTAAAAAAGAGAAAAAGAAAAAAGGATGGTGAGTGCCCCATTTTCCCAGGTTAAAGATAATCCCTAAATAATGGCCAACATTATTTCTGGATGTGATCCTCTGGTTACATGTTTTTGTATCCTCTAAATAACTCAAAAATTCTTTAGGATTCTGAATCCCTTGCAACACTTTTGTTGTTCAGTGCAGACAAAATTTAGTCTTATATCCTGTCTTAATTGTATTAACCTATAGGAAACATTGAAATGCTTCTTTCTGAATAAATGCGGTATTTTTTGCTACCGCCATCTTTGTATCATTATAATTAAAAGGTCCAGGCACAGAATATAACAGGATTTTTACATCCTCTAATTAGTCATTTAGGACAATAGCCTAGGTTATCCTGTGGTAACAGGTGACCCACAACATCAGTGACTAACATGAACAAAAGTTTACTTCTCACTTGTTCTACATAGTCTCCTGGGTTGGTCCCAGTGCTGCTCCATGTTGTATTCACTCTGGACTCCTGGTTGATGGAGCCCTTATCTGGAATATTCTGGTCTAACACAGAAGTAAAAAGAAACTGGCAAACTGCAGTGGCCCTTAAATTTCTGCTTGCAAGTGGCACATGCCACTTCTGCTCACTCTTCACAAGTCATATGACCAAGATTGACATCAGTGAAGTGGGGGTCTATGATCTTCCCCAAGAGATGGGCTGCAAATATTTACAGAAAATAACACAATCTGCTACAGTGTCTTTACGATATTTCTTAGAAATCTAGCTAAAATTTTAGTCAATTGGTTTGTGAAAACTACTTAAGTGACTTCTGTTCTATAAATGTTACTGTTATTTACTCTTTAGTCTTAGAAAAAGTTTAGGAATCTAGTAAATGGAGCATTTAGAAATGTTGGTGATTGATAGCAAGGAAAAATTTTATAGGTCTCAAAAAATGAAATGGTAATAGGATTATGGGTTGACTTTGCTTTTCACAGTGATGGGCTGGCAAAGATCTGGAACTCTGGGTGTCCTCTTTTCTACGTTTCTGGTGAAAATTATAGGTCTGTGAAAGACACAGGAAAAAAAAGATATTTTTCTTTGTAAAAATAAGTTGTAAGTCTTAGAAGCCTACCTTAATGAATATAGTGTTTTAAATCTACAAGGTAACTTCATGAATTTTTTCATGTAAGTTTCACAATAGCCCTGGTACATTAGCAGGTGATATTAATGCCATTTTCCTGTGGAAGATTCAGATTTAGAGAGAATTGGCTCAAGGTCATTTGACTGGGCCACAATAACATTAAGACTGAGTTTAAATTTCTGAGTCTTCTTTTTCCTGCCCATAGATCATGTAACTTCTCAATTATTTTAGCAGTCTTATGTAACCTTGGTTCATTCTGTATTCATGGATGCGGCTGTCAAATAAATTCTGCTAAAGACCTACTATTAAAAAATCAAAAAGCTGGCACAAATTGTTGATTATTTTTCAATGCTACTTCATGAACTCAAGGAAAACTAAATATTGTTGAAATATTTTTTTTTCTCACAACTTTGAATTTTAGGCAATTTAAAATGAGTACAGCCATATTGCCCAATGTTTTTATACTTATGAGGCAAATTCACCAAGTGACAATAATTTGGAAATTAAGGAAAAATATTGAGATCATAGGACTTGTTAAACTAAATATTTCTAAATTAAAAATGGGCCCAATGTCATCTCCTTTCTCTCTCCATTTGGAAGGCTGAGTATTGCCTTCTAAATTTCAGGTCTGCACATCTATCCTGACAAGAAGGGGCTAAATCCCATTCTGTTAGAAAAGTTACCTACCTTATTTATGCCCCCTAGGAATCCATAACTGTTTGCCCACCAAATCACTGTAAGTGACAATTCACTTTAACTGGTAAGTTTCTTTAGAACTAGACTGTATAGAGACCCAAAAGAATATTTGAGAATGAGTGAGCCCAGACTATGGAAGGAGAACCACAATTATTGTATTTCCCCTATTGTATGACAGTTTAATTATTAAAGGCGTAGACTTAAGTTTGAATCTTGCTTTACTACTTTGTAGGTAGGTCAAGGGTTGGCAAACCATGGCCAGTGAACCTGCCACCTGTTTGGATAACACTGCCACGTTCACTGGTTTGAGTATTGTCTCTGCATGCTTTTGCACTATGCAGCACAGTGGAATGGTTGTGACCGAGACCTTATGGCGGCGCATCTGATATTTACTCGCTAGCCCTTTAAGAAGTGTGTCGACCTCTGTTCTAGATGCATGATCTTGGCTAAGCTACCTAAATTTCTGTGCCTCCCTTTTCTAATTATAAAATGTGAATAATAGTCTTTACCAAGTTGGGTTTATATGAGGATTCAATGAGTCACTCTGTATAAAAACTTAGCATAGTGTTAGGATGGAGAAGAAGAGCATCATAAAGACTGATAAAGCCATAATCGTATCCAGAAAATATAAAATAACATACATTTCCTGTTCACTCAGGAAAAAATTGGTAAAAAAAAATCATGTAAGAGAATAAATCTCTGGTTGTTTAGTGAAGGATCTGGATCCTTTTTGTGTTGTTTCATTTCTGCTCAGTCTCTTTTCTGTGTCCCATGTAATTCTAGTCTCCTGCAGATCTGTTCCGGACTGTCACTTCTTGTAGCCAGCCCTTCTTTATTATTTGTGGAAAAATCTGCATGTCTACATCTGGAATTGCTCAAAGGTCACTGTAAGTATTGAGTCTTTATTAATGATTTGTTCCCTTCCAAAAAGCTTTCCAAAATGCCTGCAGCCAGGGTAAGAGCTAGCTCTTAGGAGCTAGTTTCTTCTCTGTTTTCAGGGGCTCACCGTTTTGCTCTTAACTTGTCTTCTCAGCAGAGGAGAGCAAGGTTTTCTTCTGCTTGCTATTAGGCATGAAGACATTTCACGAATTAAAACAAGTCCTTTGTTGAGAAAAAGCAATTTAGTTTAGCATGTTTAAATATTCCCAATTGTGGCACATTAGGGGTGTTTTGTTTTATAATTGTATGTCTAATAGCAGGTAAACTACAAAATATGTGAAAACACATTTCTTCAGCTTTGTGATTTCCAGTATTTCTTTAACATACTGGTTTTCAGATTACAACTAAAATATGCACAAATTCTAGGAAATTTAACAAATGTAGAAGAACATAAGATATCAGTTAAAAATTTGCTCCAGTCCTTTCCCTATGTTGTGACGCTCCTTGGAGCACACACACATACACACACACACACACACTATATATAATATATATATTCCTCTCCATATATATATAATATATATATATATATATTATATATATATAGCAATTTATATACTGATATATCAATGGTGTACTTTATTATATCTTGTATCTTGTTTTACCTGATATAATCCTATGTATGGCTTGCCATGTCATTAATTTTTGAAACATAGTATTTTAGTCTGTGAAAATACCATAATTTATTTAAACACACTCATATTGGAAACTTAGGGAGAGAGAAATTGTTACAACTCTTCTAGAAGGTAATTTATTAATATAATGCAAAACATTAAATTTAGATACTCTTCAACATAGAAAATTGCATTTCTATGAATTTACCCTAAGGGATATAATAGGGTAAGCTCACTAAAATAAGTGTACTGAAATGTTCATGTTACAGTGTAAAATAGGGAAAATAATTTTGCAGCCAAGATGTCCATCAGTAGAAGATGACATAAATAATTTATGGTGCATACTTCCAGTGCAATGCAATGTGGTTAAAAGAGAAGGAACCCATTTTTCCTTGTGTACATTAAAATTGTTTATATTTTTAAACGAAACAGAGAAAATCAAAGAATAGTTTGTTTAGCAGATCTTAGGTTGGTAAATACACACATATGTATGAATATAAAAATGTGGGAGAACATACTTCACACTACCGACAGTGGTTGTCTCCGAGTACTGGCATCACGGGTAACTGTTTCTTTTAAGTTCTTTCTTTGTGACATTTGATAGTGATGCATGGTTACTTTTGTGATCAGGGAACAAAGAAAATTTCAAAAGGAAAAAAGATTTATTTGCTATGATACTCTTTACAAACCTTTATCAGTTTTTTGTAATAGTTGAGAATGTATCAGAAATGAATTTTACTCCTTAATGAAATACTCATTTTTTTTTAGTACCCACAGAACTTTCTAATTACTCTGCTTACAGTTCACAGGTACTAGGGAAATATTTTTATACAAGAATTGTTGGACTCAGGATAGTTGAGGATAGTAGGACTCCTAATATGGGATGGACATTCCTAAGGCTAAAAGTACATGCTTTTTGCTATTGCTTAATTTGATTCCTCTAGAAACTTCTCAGTCCATGGGATGAAGGAAGGCAATAAAGAGGAGACTGAGTAGGAGACCTCATGTTCCCAGTGTTAAGAACTCCTAGTACCTACAGAGAGATTGCATGACTTTTCCCAGTTCTTCCCTATTTTTGTTCTCCAAAAATAATGGGGTAGGGAAGTGTATATATATATATATATATATATATATATATATATATATATATATCCAAATAAATCATTACTATGACCACCAAGAAGTATTGTCTCCTTCCTGATTCATCTCTGAATAGCTTTTGTACTAATTAAAATTCTAAAATTCAAACTAAATACTATGCACCCTTAGCAAGATTTCCAAATTCTAATTCTACGTTTTTGTATACGTGTGTCTATATGTGTGTGTGTGTGTGTGTGTGTGTGTGTGTGTGTGTGTAAGATATATGTGTGTGTCTATACGTATACACACATATATGCATTTGATCTTTAGAAATTTTGCAAACCTTATGTCAATATGCTCTACCCCCCTTTAGTCATGTATCATGGTATTTCGTAATGCTTTAGGGAAAAGGAGAATTTCATTGTTTTCTTTTGCATGTCTTGAGCTGTCAATATGGTTGATCATTGTTTTGTTCTCACCAGTTTACTTTAAAATTTTGTTAGAATTATTTGCCATTTTCTCTCTGAGAGCAAGAGTTGGCAAACTATGGGCTGTAGGCTGATTCAGATAGGCTGCTATCTATTTTTGCAAATAAAGTTTCATAGAGACATAACCAGGGCCATCATTTATGTATCCTATCGTTTGTGTTTTTTTCTTGCTCTAACAGCAGGGGTGAGTAGCTATGACAGAGATTGTATGGACATCAAAGCCTAGAATATTTACTTTCTGATTTTCTGCAGAAAATTTTTCTCTTCTCAGATTTTAGCAGTCCAGTTTTTAAGAAATGCCTTTATCAATTTGAACGAGCTATTTCTTTGGCAAAGATTTTAACTCTTGTTTGAAATAATTCTTGGAAATATTTTATTTCAAGTGGTTTTCTTGCTGGATTTCCTCCTCTAAGGGATTCCTGTTCCCTTCTTCTCTCAAACCCCCTGAACCAGGTGTGCCAGAATGATACATAGGCTGTTCATTAACTTAGAAGGGCTGCTATCGCCCTTTTTACCATGATTGTGGGTGGGCCAGTTTTTATCTGACTCGTCACTCTCTCACCAATATGTTCACAACCCTCATTCTTGACCTAGGTGTTAAGGAATATCCATTTCTGAGAATCATTTAGGACCCTTCTATTTGTACTGAACCTTGATATCCTAGCTATGATAAAATTTTGAAGCTGTAAAGCAATGTTTTATATAGACTCCTAACTTTATTCAAAATAATTCCTTATATCTGACAACATTTAAAATCTTTCCTGAACTTTTATGTGGCTTTATTCCTTCTTTTCTTCTTTTCATTCATTTATTTTTATCCATTTTTTTGCTGCTCCACTTCCTACTATTTCCTGCTAGTGACTGTTTTTGTTCAATCTGTTTTCCATGTCATATAACTAGTTCTGAGGGAGTTTTTTTTTTTTTTTTAATTTAAGGGCCAATTTGATTGCTATGTAGCTTTCTTTTATACCTATTAGTCACTAGGTATTTTTATATGTGAGGAAATGGATCAAACTTGTGCTTCCCAATTATACTTATGAAATGATCTAATATTTGTTTGACAAATGTTTCTCCATCACGGTGATCAAATAATTTTACTGTGGCTTACCTATGTTTCCATTTATCTGAACATTAAAAATACAAAGAGAAACAATTAGAGACCACAAAATTTAATTTTCCTCTTCTTCCGTTCCTTCTTCAGGTAAAGATTTCTGTTTCCTTTGCCATTAGGGCAGGACAGGTATTTGTGGACTATAGTTGTGAGAGGAAGTGACATGTGTCACTTTAAGTCTGAGGTATTTAAATGTGATTATAAGTTCCTCTTGACCTGGCAACATTGGGAGCCAAAGGTTGAGATGGCAGAGCTAAAGACAGTGTGGCCTCCAATAGCCCGGGTCCCTGAATGACTTATGGAGGACAGTTTCCTCATAACTTGCACATTTATATGAACAAGAAATTGACCTGTGTTATGATAAGCCACTCAGGTTCTGTGGCTAATTTGTCATATCTCTGTAACCTCAACCATTCTCATGAATAGAAAAAGTCATATTAGAAATGGGGCTCTAGTATAACACAATACTTGATGTGTACTATATAGGCAATGACAGAAAGTGAGAAAAATGACCCAGGTGGAAACAGAAGAAAATGTGTGTCATATAGTGTTAAGACATTTGCTGAAACTATTGTACATCAGAACTTGGAAAGCAGAGCATATGCTCAAGTAAAGTTAGCTCCTAGGTAAGAGGCGAAAAAAGAACTATAGCAATGTCTGCTAACTGCCATTGGCTGTGCTCGGCAAGGGACTACAAAAATAAAGATGAATCCAGGGAAGAATTGGCTGACTCACAAGCAGAAATTAGAACAAATACAGGGGATCTAGAAATATGGACTCATACAGCACTGGAAAAGCCAACTGCTTCTAGACCCAAATGGAACACAAAGGAAGTTTCCATTCAACAAAATATTTCAGTTGAGTAATGTACTTAAGGCAGAGATTTTTGTTTTTAATTTTTAAGTTTATTTATTTATTTTTGAGAGAGAGACAAAAGAATGAGCCGGGGAGGGACAGAGAGAGGAAGAGAGAGAATCTCAAGCAGGTTCCGCATTGTCAGCATGGAGACCAATGAGGGGGCTTGAACTCACAAACCGTGAGATCATGACCTGAGCCAAAACCAAGAGTCGGATGCTTAGCCAACTGAGCCACCCAGGTGCCCCAAGGTAGAGAGTTTTAAAAGTGGGGTCTTTCCACCTGTTATTATAGATAAGCTTCAGGTAGCCACCAACTTGGTAGAAAAAAGACAGGGGTCGAAAAAACAAAGAGCTGCTAGAGATGTGAGAACTAGGTATTTTAAAGTGTGGGTGTGGTTACTGACACATGGAACTGACTAGAAACAAATAGAGAGGAAGCCTCTTAAGTATTTGAGAGAAATGTACTGCCAAAGAAACCACAAGCCTGGACTAACGATGCGTTTGTATGAAGCTGACAATGGCCTTTGGGGACACAACCTCATGTGAGCAAGGGGGCCAAGGAAGCTGTGCAGCCCTGAGGAGACCAATTTTCAAATACAGTCAAAGAAGGGAATGGAAATAAAAAAGAACTTGTCACAAGGAGACTAGAGTCACATACTGGTAGGGAGCCTTTACTGTGTGCTCAGCAGGACCTCGGGATTTATATGAACTGCTGATTATGTCCCATTTGTCTTCTTTCTAAAAGTGAGTGTATTATTGTAATTATCCGACCCTGTCACACCTTTGTGGATTGAGTGTGTGTGTCTGTGTGTGTGTGTGTGTGTGTGTGTGTGTGTGTGTAGGAGTAGGTAATTTGGCTTTTAAATTCATTGGTCTCAAAACTCGGAGAAGTCACATAGGAGCTTGAACTTCATCTAGATGTGCTGGACTTTGAAATTCAGGCACTGACTGGATGGGCTTTAGGCCATTCCGTGTTGAGGTACTGAGTATGTGCTATGTGTGCGAAGAAGAGGGAACTGAATATTTAGCGCATAGAAGGTGATGATGATTACCAGTCTTTACCATAACTGATTATTTTCCCTTTGCTTGATAACATCCTAACATCCCTCGAAGTTAACGTCGATGAGCTATGCTCAGAAATGAGGCGCTTCTCTTAAGAGTAGCTGAGTTCTCTAAGCTCTTTGTCCCCTTACGATGGCAAATGCTGAAGCGTGTGTAAGATGGCGGCATCACAAGCTAACACGGTCTCCATCAGCCCATGTCCCTAAAACCCCACCCAGAGGAGAAACCTCCGTTAACCCATGTCAGACTTACATGTGTGCAAGAAGAGAACTTTGGTTGCGCTAAGCCACTGAGATCTGGAGTTGATCTTTTTTCTTTTTTTCCAATCAATTTTATAAGGGTTTTATAGTGGGAAAACTCACCTGGAGTTATTTTCAGTAAACATTAGTGTAGATCACTTAAAAAAGAAAGTAAATCTGCCCAATACAAAGACTATTTAATATAGGTTCAAGCTAGGAGAAAGCTAAAAGCTGCTGTTCAGCAAATTCTGATCCCCTAAACCTGTATTCCATGCCCCCGACAATTGTTCCTAAGTCATGGGAGGTAAGTTACCTGATTCTGAATACATTCCATTTTTTCACATTTTAGCCACCCTTAGAAGACTAATTAATACTGTATGTATTTTCTTTTTAGCACAAGATGTTGGTTTTCATTTATAATTATGGACAGATAGAAAGTCACCTAGCACATGATTTAATTAGGCTGATCGCATTTTCTAAGTTAATTTATTTTTACCTAAAGACACCAGAGTAATTCGTCAAATAATTTATAAGAATCGGAATGAACAACAGTGTTTACATTAGGGAGATAAAGCATTCACTTATTAAAAAAAGTGCAAAGGACATAAATCTGTGGTTAACACCAACATAAATTATATGCAGGTTTAATGTGCAATGAGGAGTGAAGAACTTCTAACCAGCATGTGACTCCACCAGAACATTAATTTTTTCTGCTTAGTTGTTGGTGTGAACTTTTAATAAAGAATGGAGTTCCAGACCAAAGGAAGTGAGAAGGTTAAGAGTGGATGGTGTGCACTGAAGGAGAACTTAGGAAACTGAAGCAGTTTTACAAGAACAATGAGAAACAAATTCAACAGATAAAATAAACTTGAATGTGCTTCCTAGGAAATACACAACCTATCACTTTCGTTTACATAAATCATCATTTCTCACTACATTATATGGAACAATGTAGAGATTGTCAAAATTCCCTATTTGCAAGTTAAAAGTTGCACATAAAATTGCCTGAATAAGAATTTCCCCAAGGTTTCAAGTTTAATCCGCTATTGTTGAACCTTATTTTCTTGCTTAAACTCAGCTCTTGCTTTAAAGTCTATCTTTCATCTCTCTCTCCAGCAGACTCAGATCTATTCAACCTGCCCACAAATATAAGACAGATGGAAATAAATAACCCACTAGAAAATCCACTTGACGTAAGTACTGCAGTTTACGTCTTAGAGAACTGGAAACGGGTCTGACTTTGAAGTCAATGAAGGAATGTATGACACTTAGAGAAAATAAATCTTTTTCCCCCTATTGAGTCAGAGCTTGGTGGCCTTCAAGCTCCAAGTAATAGTGAATTCACTGATACTATATTTGCAAGGTTGATGTTTCTTTCTAAGAAAAGAATGTTTACTACAATTGGGTAATGTGGTTCTCTTCTGGTCAGAGAGGCTCTCTAAAGTGTACTTCACATGAGAAAAAGGAAAGGGAATATTATTCATTTAGGAGTAGGTTTGTATTGCTGTTTTGCGATCTGAATCTATAAAAGGTTTTAAAAACCCAATATTCATGCTAATAATGATTATGGTAACAGATCAAAAACATTACCTTTTATTCCATGAATTACGTTAATTGCAAGTCATTTGTATCATATTTTCTAGTGAGGTAGGAAGGGATTCCACAAATTCCCAATGTAATAATATTACATTAAGGAGAATACTCTGTTGAGATGATTTAAATGTATGTCTTTGCTGTTGTGATAAATAAGGATAAGTGATCCACAGTCTTTAAATTATTGAAAACAAAAGCAAAATTATATTTACTCTGGGAAAAATATTCCACCAAAACTTTTTACCCCAAATCTTAAAATTAAATAATGTTTCAAAAATGATAAGGACAATTAAAGAGCCTACTAAAGAAACACCCCACTGAGTTAACTTTAGGTAAGTGACAAAGAGTTAAGGGTTAAAGTAGGCAGATGCCGAAAGTAGTAAATTTTCAAGATATTGGCATGAACCTTTCTTAGATTCATCGCTGCTGCTAAGTTGAACATTTTTAGTCAGATTGCTTCCCTGTATTTGTACATATTTCATGAGGAACATCTCTATATTTTTAAAAAGCTCGAGGTAGTTTCACTTTGAGAGCTATTTTATCCATGCTCTAAAACAAAATAGAGCCTGTTAGCTAATAAATTTGAATATTATAGGCATTCATACAACTTAAAACTTCTCTCTCAACCAAATCTTTCTGTTTAACAAAAAAATAAGCAAAAGTAACGTGTTTATTTTTATTTAGAAACACTGTCAAAATTAAAACAAGAGAACCAAATGCCAGCAATGCCTTGCAGTGCAGGCAATTTCTAGAACAATTCATGAAAAAAAGGATCTGTTTTAATAGATTACTCGAGTGGTTCAGAATATGTCACTTATGAATTTTTATGTACTTACATAAATGAGAAATGTTAAAATTGAAATACCTAATAGATGTTTGGGTTTTTATTTTACCTTAAAACTCTACATCTGTAACTTACTTAACTCTCCTGAAGTCTGTCCTTCTTGCCTTTGGATAATGACATGAGCTAATTGTCATACAATATTTTAAAATATATGTTTTAAATTGCTCTAGGAACTCGATTTATAGTAACTTCTTCAGATGCTCAAAACCAAGTGCAGGGCTGTGGTACATCTTTAAGACACAGTGGAATTTTCATAGAAATAACTTAAGAATCAGTAAATAATGAATGGGAAGAAAACAAATATTTGCATTATATAAGAAAGAGAAGTTCATATCACTGCATGTCACTGAAGGCCATTGAGAGTATTTAGGTTGAACATTGAAAAAATATTTCTGATTATGAAATAGATCATGAGCAGAGTAGTCTTTCTTCCCTGTTTGTGACAGGGATGTTAGTAAAGTCAGTGGAGGCGTTACGGAACTAGCATTTATTGAGTACTTACTGTATATTAAGCACTAAGCTAAATGCTTTGTAAGAATTCACATTTAATTCAGTCCTTGCTATAAATCTGGAAGTTTGTGTTATCCTCAAGTTACCCATGAAGGAACTGAGGTTTAGAGAAGTTAACTTGTCCAGGATCACAATGCTGGAGAGTTGCAGAACTGAGACTAGAGCAGCCATGCCAGTGAAAGTTATTTAAATTCTCTGGGTTTTAGATTTTTCCTATGTAGAATGAAGATAATAAAGGCCCATGTCTTATGATGTTTGTGGTAGAAAATGAGGTAACACATTTTAGAGCATGTTCAGTGAATGTTTAGGGAATATTATTCATCTTCCTCAATCAACTGTGTACACATTGCTACAACTTTGTCATTTATAACACTGTATTGAAATTACCTGTGTATCCTATTACTAAACCATGAGCTCTGGGAGGAGTTGGCTGGAAACGTATTTAGTCCTTCCATGTCTCCTTATCTTGTATGGAGTACACACCCCAGGACATAGGAAGCATGCAATGAATGGCTTGTTTTCTCAATGAAAAATGAGTAGGAGACAGGACAAGCGGGCAGAACCATCTTTTGTTGGTTGGAAGACAGTTGGACAACATGGTTCAGATTTTTTAAATGTGCTTATTCTTTGACTCAGCAATTTCACTTCTAAAAATGTATGCTGGGGCGCCTGTGTGGCTCAGTTGGTTAAGCATCTATTGGTTTCGGCTCAAGTCATCATCTCCTGGTTGGTGAGTTTGAGCCCCACTTCGGGCTTCATGCTGACAGTGCAGAGACTGCTTGGGATTCTCTCTCTCTTTCTCTGTCTTCCCCTCCCCCACTCACTTGCTTTGTCTCTCTCTCTCTCTCTACAATAAATAAATGAACTTAAAAGTAAAAAAAAGATTATTTTTTAAAATGTATGCTAAAGAAGTAATGAGATTTGTGTACCAAGCTGTATTTTTGACTACCATCAGCACAACTTTGTCTTCAACAGGGAAAAATTGAAACATCCTAATTGCCAATTTAAAAATTATACAATAGGTATATCATGGAATAGTGTAGTTTTTAAAAGTGATATATACAGGGGCGCCTGGGTGGCTCAGTCGGTTAAGCCTCCAACTTCAGCTCAGGTCATGATCTCATAGTTCGTGGGTTCGAGCCCCATGTCAGGCTCTGTGCTGACAGCTTGGAACATGCAGTCTGCTTCAGATTCTGTGTCTCCCTCTCTCTCTGCCCCTCCCCCACTCATACTCTGTTTCTCTCTGTTTCTCAGAAATAAACATTTTAAAAAATTAAAAAAATAATAAAAGTGACATACACATACATTTAGTAGAGGCAAGAGAGTCCCATAATACATTCGTTGATGAGTACAAAATGCTGTTTATGCAACTGTATGATCCTGTTTTTGTAACACACACATGCACACACTCATGCACAAATACATATTATAAAACTGTATAAATGAAAACATTAACAATGGCTCTATCTGGGTAAAGGATCAGAGGCTATCTTTCATTCATGCTTTATTCCTATGAATTACTCTGTAGAATGCATATTTTTTTATATTTGAGAAATAATAGGTTATTTTAAGAAATGAATGACATCATCAATACCTGGAGTTTTGACATAGGACCTCAACAGCAGACAGTGTTTCAGAGTTTTTAAATCTTGAGCAAACCACATCTTAAAAGAGTTGTTTGGTATTATGAAATTATTACAAACAAATGCCTTTTAAGCTAGTGTCCTCTTTTTTTACTTTTGTAAATAACTAAACATGGGAGGCTTTCAGGAGTTTCTCAGCTTGCTTCTCTTCTACTCTTCATGCTTACGTGAGGTCAGAGATACAAACTTTGAATCACAGAGATAGGGGATTTATTTGGGTGGTTTAATAACCAGGAAAGCCACAGGATATGTTTGAAATTTTCTCTGTCAGATAAAATGATGGAACTCCAAGGCGCTACACTCTGATTTTTTATTTTTTTAGGATATGAGTACACATTAATATTAAGGGGACAAATTTATTTCTGACTATTTTGGAGAAATATCAACAATGGAACACTTGGTTCTAATCAGGTTGGCTGTCAGCCCACTGTAGGAGGAGTTGCTTTATAAAAAGTAACAAAACAAAACAAAACAAAACACACCACTTCCATGTACCATCTGTGGAGATAATGGAGCCTTGACAACTGTTGTTTGTCATAGTGGACAGAGTGAGATACAGAAATACCCAAGAAGAGAAGCACTGGATATGGAAAAGAGTGCATATGATCTATATGAATAAATGTGATTCCAGAGATCAAAAATGAGATGAGAATAAGGGATTTCAGGAAAACTAGCCTCTTGGGGTAGCAACATTAAAATTTTTAAACATTCATTTTTTTTTTAATTTTTTTTTTAACGTTTATTTATTTTTGGGACAGACAGAGACAGAGCATGAATGGGGGAGGGGCAGAGAGAGAGGGAGACACAGAATTGGAAGCAGGCTCCAGGCTCTGAGCCATCAGCCAGAGCCTGACGCGGAGCTCGAACTCACGGACCGTGAGATCGTGACCTGAGCTGAAGTCGGACGCTTAACCGACTGAGCCACCCAGGCGCCCCTAAACATTCATTTTGAATTTGTAGAAGTTTTAAGTGATCACAAATGTGTCTCCAGTAGCCAAGATTTGGGTAACATTGAACACGATTACTCCGTCCCTTGTCCTTAAAGGGAATCTCTTTCCTGGCTTATTATTATTGCCCATTATGATTTTTGCAGTTGAACGTTCCAAAATGAAGTCGAGCAACTGGAACACAGAGTTACTGTGACAATGGCCTGCAAGAATTTTGCAACAGTGGTGGTCATCGTCTGCATAATGCCATTTTTGTTGTCAATGGCTGCAATTGCAGTTTTTATAAAACTTATTTTTCTCATGGAGCAACTTTCTACGTGAAGAATAAAAACCTTAGTTTTGGTTATTAGACCCGTGGGCTTCAGTACTGAAGACCACCAGCTCTCTTTTAACATGTGAAATAAGTGGGATTTAGCCTACAGTAGGGTCTGTGATTATTCAGCTCCTCCAAAAGTAGCTCCTGACTTTGATTTTGCAAAACACATTAATATTAATTTTGTTTCTTGAACATTTGCTTTTCATATAACAGAATCCACATGCTTGGTTAAGGCCAACATATGCTGTTTATTATGCAGGTTTATCTGTTCCTGATGATATAGCACATAAATCAAATCTAAATTAAACCAACACCACTTCTCCCCTGTGCCATGATATTTGGGGATGAGATTGTTTGCTAAGGAATCATGTGGAAGAATAAAATACTTTTGCTTATTGAATGTGACACAATATATTTAGAATCCTTTGTGAGATATTCTGATTGCCCCCAATAGTAACCCTATTAGTGATCAGGAACTTTAAAGATTTCCATTCTAAGTCCTCTTGTTTACAGGGTTATTTTGCTTAGCTTTCGAAATCTTTGTAGTAGTTGCATATAAGCTTACAAGCAACATGGAATTTAACAAACATTAGGTTGGCTTGGTGGGACTAAGGGTGTTTTTACTTGTTTGGTTTATTTTAAAATCTGAGGTGGAAGATACAACAGTCATAAAATACATGTATAAAAAGGTTTGGGGACTTGGGGCTTCGGGTGACTCGGTTTAAGCGTCTGATGCCTGATTTTGGCTCAGGTCATGATCTCATGGTTTATGAGATGGAGCCCCTTGTCAGGCTCTGCACTGACAGCGTGGAGCCTGCTTGGGACTCTTTCTCTTCCTCTCCCTCTGCCCCTCCCTGCTCTCTCTCTCTTTCTCTCTCTCAAAAAATAAATAAACATTTTAAAAAAAGGTTTGGGGACCATTTTTATTCTTTTTTGTCTTCAGTAGAATAAACTGTTGGTTACAACATTCAGATAGATATTGGGGCATTTCTCATGTGAAAATGGTCTATTAATTCCAGGACTGAAGGAATAGGGAGAGACATCTTTGTTCGTGGTTTCTCAAATTGTCTTTATAACCAAACCACCTATTTTTATATTTAGCTGTACTAAAGTGAACTTTTTTGTGACAATTTCTCATGTTTCCCTATTCTTTATGCAATGTGGAAATATTTATCGAGTTCATAAATGCAATATACTCTTCATTGGAGATCATGGGCCTGATCTCAAGACTCTCAAACTGTCCCATCTGAAAGACATACTGGAAAAGCAACTTGCCAGACAGACCAACATATTTAAGGCTTAGTTCAAATATTACCTTCTCCAAACAGCTTTGCTCTATTCTTTTTGTTCCTTTGTGCATTTATTTATCTTGCCAGAGCTGAAAATTCTCTTCCCTGCCTGTCAACTTTCATGATAGTTTTTGTCTATCTAGATAGATTAGTTGCAGGGAAAAGATTCATTCAAGCTACCTAAAAGTACAAGGGAGATTCTTATGAGTCCTTACAGCCTGCAAATGGAATCTTCTCAGGAATAGAACAGGCATGCTGGCTCCTTCAGCCAGCCTGGGCTGTTAAATCTGGGCTCCGTGATTTATCTGCTTGGCATTTCTGTTCCTCTCTCCTTTGACTAGCATGGCCTTGGTGACCTTCTCTACATCCTCTTTTACTGCCCCCTACTGCTGGGTTTCTTGGTTCTAATTCCAAATATTAGACTGATCACTTTCGTTTCCTTCAAGAGCTATGTAGGCCCATGGAGTGTTTCACCATTGTTGTCCTCTAGCTTTCACTCATCACTGGCACTTGGGTCAGCATCTCTTATTAGGAAAACAAGACCATAATGCATATGTCTGTGAATATTAGTCTGTGAATACCTAGTGAGTGGAAGGTGGATATCTTGTTTATATACGAACAGATATATTTATTTGTATTTGTTTATATTTTGTGTATACATACTAAAAAGGATGTCCAGGATCTCTGTTTCTACTAAAGATTTTCAGAAAGCTGGAATACAGAGCTGGAACAAAGAGCATAATGGTTCATCAAAATTGACTTCACATTGGGCTAAAATGTTGTCTACTATTCTTTGAAACAGGAATAAAAATATTTGTGCCTGAAGAGTTGGCAAGATACTTAATATCTCAGAAGACTTCTTTAAAACATGAAGAATGAAATTAATGAATTCTGTTAAGTCCTTATCATATCTGACCTCTTTGTATTTGACAGAGTTGACCACTCTTCTTGATCATTCCTTCTTCCTTAGTGAACTATTTCTTCTCTGATTCCTCCATTGGATTCTCTTTTTGTGCCCACTCCTCAAGTATTTGTATCATCCAGGCTGTTGTTTCTGGACATGTTCTTAATTATACAAACATCCTAACCAACATCATTCTTTCTCATGGGATCAACAATCAGCTGTAATCATGAAATCTATGTTTTCATCCTCAACCTGTTTACTAAGTGCCAACTTATAGGATGTTTCCTGCTGGCTACTTACAGGCATATGCAATCTTGCCTTCCCAGATCAAACTCTTTGTCTCCACCCCTTGCCCCTGACACTACTTCTGACTTCTGATTTTAGTATTTCTTATGTCAGTGAGCATTTCCAACTAGCCACCCAAGGAGAAAGAGTGGGTAATTCTCTACTTCTCTGTTTTAGCTCCCGGCCTGAATCAGTAATCATTTGTCAAGTCTCTTTACTATTATCATAGTAGAGAACTTCCTCATATCTCGCATAACTCTTTTCCCTGATTTGAGGATCATTTTCTCTCTTCTATCATGTTATTGCTTCCAGAATGTGTTTACTAGAATATAAATATGTCATGCTATACCTCTACTTAAAATCTTTCGGTGGCTTCACAATGCCTTCAGAATTAAACTCACATTCATTTTGTATGGCATCAAAGATTTTCAGTGGTCAGACCCCTCTTCTCACTTTTGTTCTTATCCTCCTTTTTCACATATTCTTTCCAGCATCTGTGCATGATATAAACACATAAAAGAAGATCTGGTTTGTGTAGAGGATTAAATGAGATACAACTTTTCACCATTCTAATGAAGACTGCCAATTAAAATTTCCACTTTAACAGTATTATATTAATTCGCTATGAACTATGTTCAACTGTTAAAACACATGGGAGTTTTTTAAATGAAAGATTGCCATCATATCTGGCTTACCAATAGACGGGGCAAAATATACTTTTCGTTTTGAATTGATTAAATGACAAAGAAAATTTACTTGTGCTGTGATCTATGAAATAGATAGGAGGTATAAACTGGGTAACTTGAATCATATGATATTTTGATAATTTACTGTGGTCATATTATCTAAGAATTGATATTTTTAAGGTTTTTTTTTTATTAAAAGAAAGAAGGCACCATATGTTTAAAAGACTAAATGTAATCTAGCATTTCAGTTTTGCCTCTACTGACTTCAGAGCCTATTTGAGAATCTAATTTACTGACTTAAGATATGGTCTGCAAGCAGAATCTAGAAAAAAATGTGTTGGATTAGAAAAATCGTTGCAGTCTTAAGTGTGTAGGGATTTGAATTATGTATTTTGTGGGAAAGGTCAGAAATAGAATTTAAACTATTTGCAAATGCCTTTGTTCTATTTCTTTTCTATCATCAAAATATGATTTTTCTTTTCTGTCACATAAGTCCTCTATAGCTAGCTGGATGAAGTGATTATGAAAAGTTATGAAATTAATTTTCAGATGCTTTTTCTCATTCCTTATCTTGTTCTTTACATAATTGATAAACTTGAGATGATTAGTGTTCTTCTAAAGTAAACATTTCATAGCAAACAAAAAAATTCCTCCTTGGAACATAAAACAATTGCTAAAATCGCTACAGTGAGAAAAGGTCAATATTTCAATCTTGTTTATTTCAGCTGGCATAAAAATGAATTGGCCAGATTTTCATTTAGAAATAGTATAATTTATCAATTTAACTATGTAAAAACCTTAAAAAAAAGTTCAACAGCTGAAGATGCTCCATCTATCTCATAAAATATGTCTGTCTCTAAAGGTCTATCTGATAAAACATGAATCATTGTAAGACTGGATATAATCAAAACATCAAGTAGAAATGGAAACAGTGTTCTTTCTCTTGTTTGCTTGTTTTATTTTTTTCATTTTATATATCTCCTTTGTCCATCACAATGTATATTTTAAGTCTGGTTGCTCTTAGTTATTTTTATTTCCTCTGAAGATTTTTAGTTTGTTGTGTGTATCTCTGAATTCTAAAGACTTTTATTATTTTCCTGTCACTCCTCCTTAAGTGGTTTTTCCCATAAATAAAATACATTCAGGGCAATAAAATACAAACAACTTTTCTAATACAGTGCCACAGGGGAATCTATTACTCTATGCTATTTAAAAATTTGGTCAAGTCCATTTTAAAGAGAAAAGTGTAGGTAGAAATAGAGAACCACATTATGGTTTTGTATTATGTGTGTTAGTTTCTATCACTGTCATAACAAATTGCCACAAACATCAGTCTGATGCTAACGTTCTTGACTTAAGTCACACTGTTGGACAGGCCATGGGTTAGCACAGATTAGTTTGTCACAACAACTATAGTTGTCTGGCATTGCAGGGCATCAAGATCAATGCTATGTATAAAAAATACATGTCCAGCTGAGAAATAGGAGCTGTTGGTTTCTGGACCAGGGACTAACGGGGAAACCAAGATGGAGGACTGGCCACAAAGATAACATGATTATTTCACCATAGTCTACAGCCTAATGTTTGTAGTCAACTGTTTCTAGAACAACCTAAAAGCACAAGACAACTCTTTTCAGAATGAGGCATAGTTCTGTAGGAAGAGGTGCTTACCTTTCCATATCCTAAACTTAATTTAAACAAGTCAAGGAATGACTGAGCTGTCCCAATAGGACCCAGTGCTTAATAAACCAATATTCAATCCTCAGTCTTCAAATCATAGAAGTTTAACAGTAGAAGGGATCTCAGAAGATCATTTTCTCCATCATCCTAAACATGCTCAGAACAGGTAGACTAGGGAAGAAAAAACAAAACAAAACAGTTGCTCAGGGTCCAACTATGCATTGTAATGGGCACAGAACAACAAAGCTGCAACTCTACTATTCCCCACTTTTTACGTCTTCAAAAGTTCCTACTTTGTTGACTATGACTGTGATTATGGGCTCTATATGCTATTTATATATAATTGTATTTGAGAAGCTATTAAGCATATGTAATTTTTATATCACTCTCACTACATACCTTTATAACTCCTAACTGGAATAGCTAAAGCCTTACTTTTCTGTCCTTCTGATCTTTTCTCTACTACTGATTTGTGTAATTTGATCTGGGCTGAATAAGTGCTTTGGCTTCAAGACGCCCGTTACTGATGACAGAATTTTCGTAATCTTTGCTAACGTACTTCCTCGAAGTAGAGCTTGATGTAGCCAGTCTCGCCCAGCTAACATCTATGAGGTTTTGCTTGTGTGTGAAATGGAAATTGTGGACTTCTCTACTGAAGTACTCTGCCTTTCTCCCCATAGTGCACTGTGTCTATACCTGTGTTCTCTTTGGTTGCTCTAGTATCATGGTAGGTTTGGTGTTCCAGGTGGTCTTGGTCACTTCCTACTTGGAAAGAAAGAAAAGACATCTCTCCCGACTCTGAAGTGTGATGTTACCTTCCATGTATCATCTTTAAAATGTCTTCTAAGAGAGTAAGATGAGGAGATTGTATCATTTAATCACTTTATGTCCGACATCCTGGAGGCTAAACATATTCACTAGAGAGAAATATAACTTTGGAAAATAAGCCAGTTGAAAAAACCCATAGTCTTCTTCCTCAAACACTTTTACTATGTACATTTTGATATATTTCCTTTCAAGCTGTTTGATTTAACTGTAATCTCATTACACTGATGCATTTCTATTTTGTTTTTCAACTATATAACACAAGTATTTCTTTTTCATATTTTTAACATTATCTGCAGGTAAACTTTTCATAACTTCTGTGATCATTTTTGCAAAGAATTGGAAATGTCATTTCCCCCAGTTTTACTGTATAATTATCTTTGTGCATTGGGCACTGCCAGCCTTCATATTTAGGATAATTCCACAGAAAATATTGTCAAAATATAGATAGTAATTTGCAGAATTGGATGTGGGTCTCCACACCTCGTGCACCCGTGCCCCTTTGTGATGTCATTTTTTCAGCTTCACTCATCAAGAGAGAACATCTGTTCCCCTACTACTTGTTTCAGAACTCGTGGCTTGTTTTGACCAATAAAATATAGCAGAAGTGACAATCGTGCCACTTCCGAGCCTAAGCCTCCAGAAGCCTTATAGCTTCTGTTCATTCTTCGAATCCTAGATGCTATCACACCCGCTGCTGACCAGTGAGAGGCACAGAGCCCATTTACCCCCGTTGCTCCAACCAAATGTCAGTCAGCTGCCAAAGCAGGGCTGCCTCCCTGCATGGTAGCTGAAGCAGACGTATGAATGAGTCCAGAATGACCACCACTACCCAACGACAATAATAAATGGCTGTCCCTTTACATAAGGAAGTCTTGAGGTGCTATTTTACAGCAAAACTCACGTCTACAATCTATTTGGCCAGAAAGAATGAACGTTTTTAAGCCTTGTGATTCACATTGATAAGTTGTTCTCCAAACCATTGTTAACAATTTGCTACCCTCTCCAGCTGAGGTTATCACTACTGTAAATATTCTCTGACTTGATAAAAGATAACTGGTGTTTTGTTTTAATTTTTAGGTGCAGCATTTTAAAAGCTTTTCCCCCCTCACTCTGATGATATCCTTACTTTTTTAGATGTCATTTTATTGAAACAAATCGTGTGTCAGAGTAAACTTTTTCTCAGATTCTTTTTCTAGAATTTAGATAATATTTGTCAGGTTTATTTGCTCTCAAAAGGTGTAAAGATGCAGCACAGATGTTGATTTCATTTGCCAGAAAATAGCTTTTGAAAGTCTTTTAAGGTATAATTGTCTCTTTCCAATATTTTTAGTTCTGTAATTATCAAATTTATGAAAGGTAAGTTGGTTGTATTGAAGTTTCTACTGGCCTCATATGACTTCATTGGATGTTGATCTCAGTGATTATGCGTGTTCTAGGTTGTTAGAAGTCATGCGATCATCTTGACCTACAATAGGAAGCAAGAAGGCAGGATACTGATATTCAAATTAGAAAATTTGCTTCCAGACCAAGTAGATGTGTGGAAAATGTAGGCAAAGTATTGGCCATTTTACTGGTGAGACTGAAGTGTTGCCATCACTCAATGCTTTCTCGTTGTTCCCATAATGAAAGCACAGATAGCATCACTCACGTTGTTTTTGGCTGTAGATTACAGAAAACCCATTCAAGCAGCACTACATTCTAAGACTCATTAGTTGGGCTGATGTTTAGCCAATTCATTCTAGAATAGCTATACTCGTTTTTTAAGACTCAAAATGCTTTCTCCGTGATTGCTAAAGACCATAATAGTAATGGCTATAAGTAGTAAAATTAATTAATAAAAAGAAATTTGTAGATAAAACTTATACCTGCTTTCTATGGCCATCTGCTATCTTAGTAGCATACAACAATAAAAAATTTTAACTTATGATTTTTGCAGGATTCAGATGATTTCATCTGAGCTCAGATGATCTCTGCTGGATTTGTTCAGATAGCTGCTGTCAGCTCCATGTCAGCTAGGAGTCTTTCTGATCTTGCCTGGCCTTCCTCCTATCTCTCATGATGGCCCTCGCCTGGATAGAGTGACTCAGCTCTGTTCCACACAGGTGTCATCTTCCAGAAGGTCAGCTCAGGTATGTTCTCATGGTAAAGACAGAGGAGCAAGATAGCCACACACATGCTTTCAAGTCTCTATTTGCATCACACTTACTAATACCACATTGGCCCAAGCAAATCACTTGGAGCCCAGAGGCAGGGTAGGGTGGCATTACAAAGTTACATGGAAAAAAATACACAGATACAGAAAGTGGTAAATTAGTGAGTCCATTGATAAAATCAAACTATAATAAATTCATTAACTTAGTTGCTATAGGATATGTCATAGTATCTATTGATGTCACAGTATCTATTGATAAACTAGTCCTCTCCAAAACATTTCCAGTTGTACCTACTGTGTGTATCTGTGTCATAGTATATGCATTATCTAAAATGTGTTCTGCGTTTTAGAAGAATCAGCATTTTGTCATTGCTCTTTAATTAAGCATTATTGCCGTGAAATACATGTATCTCTTACTATAGGAATCTATTGGGATAGTGAGAGTTTGTATAGCAGCAGAGGCCTGTGTTACCAATATGAATCTTTAGAATCTGGGGGGGCACAAAGATTTTATGAAATAAAATAATAAACTGCTTCCTGGGCTATCTTCTGATGCTGGACAAAAATCAGAAGTGTCTGGAACGCATTTTGATAGCATGCAAGAATTAATACAAAATAAATCATTTGTATTTCTTGAATGAAAAACAACTTGATTATATTAACAAAATTTATAAGTAGCTTTTCATTGCTTTAGTATTGAAAAAATGCTAAATTTTCTGTCAATAAAGTTGAAAGGGCTAAGCGCATGTATTTCATCAGAATGTTAACCACGTTCCATTAAAGCTCATGGTTCAAATAAAGAAAATTTGCAAGCATCATCGAGGGAAAATGATCAATCAGTCATCAGTACAGTTTACATAATATCACATCAATCACTATTATATAATAAGTGATTTGAACTAATATGAACTTCCAAAAATATTTTTTGAAAGAATATCAATGAAGCAAAAAAAAATTAGAAACAATCATCAGAACTTTAATTTATATTAGAAATATTCAAGCATTTCTAGATATAAAATACTAATTAGCATTATTTCATAAAATAATACTAATATATATAATATATATATACATATATATTATATATATTCTCATAACCTAGATTTATGGCTCTGCATTTAGGGAAAGATATAATCATTTCTAGAAACATTTTTGGAACTTTGTCACTTTTTTGGAAAAATCTACATAAGGTAGTAGAATTTTTATTTTCCTGGATAATTTTTCAATTGTTTTACAAAAAAGGGATTGATAATTAACTTAAACATAAAATTCAAGGCTGAGGACAATTTTATAATTTTCATTAATCATGAAACTAGAAGGAATATTCTCTAAAATAATCCATCAGCTTTTTTGTTGGTCATCAAAAAAATTAAATGAGGAATATCTGCATGAAAATCTTATGATACATTTTTCCGTAGTTGTATAATATAATACGAAAGAGAGAGTGTGGAATTTAAGACAGATTTTGATAAAAGTTTCTGGATGTTTCAACTTGGCACTACATTATCACATTTAATTATTTCTGGATAAGGCGCTAGAAGATGTAAATAACACAAATCATTAAATTTCTTTCTTGCTGAGGTTTATACTTATCATGTGTTAGATGAACATTAGAATTGAGTGACTTACTAGGAATTCACATAATGAAAATTGAAAGTATTTGCATTTCTATGGGCAGCTGGTATCACTAGAACAAATGTGGCTTGGAAAATTTAAGTGTTGTTTATTCACTACCAGAAAACTTGAAATAGGAATAATTAAAAACTTGGAAAATGGACTTAATTTTTTAGAGATTCAGGTTTGAATTACAATAGTCTTATAGCTTTCACTATTTTGTTTAGCTTTATATTAAAATTTGGTTTATTAAAGCTGGCAGAGTAATTGAATGCATGATAAAAATGATTAAGTCTATCAGGGCACCTGGGTGGCTCAGTCGGTTGAACCTCAAACTCTTGATTTCTGCCCAGGTCATAATCTCAGGGTGGTGGGATAGAGCCCCACATCGGGCTCTGCACTGAGATTCTTTCTCTCCCTCTTCCCCTCTTCCCACTTGTGCGTTCTCTCTCTAAAATAATTTTTAAAAATTATTAAATCTATAAAACTAAATAAAATTGGGAAAAAGAACAAGATATAGAGATAAAGGCACATATTATAGCATTTGAAGCAAAGTAATTCCAATGAAAAAGCTATTATATTCACTGATAAATCATATAAAATTGATATCACATGCAAAATATTAAATACACTTCTTGGGGCACTGTGTGGCTCAGTCAGTTGAGGGTCTGACTTTGGTTCAGGTCATGATCTCATGGTTCATGATTTTGGGCCCTGCATTGGGCTCTGTATTGACAGTTTGGAGCCTGGAGCCTGCTTCAGATTCTGTGTCTTCCTCTCTCTCTGCCCCTCTCCCACCACACTCTGTCTCTCTGTCTGTCTCTCTCTCAAAAATAAATAAACATTAAAAAATTAAAAAAAAAATTACATACACTTCTGAGTACTTTCAATTTATCGAGTCTTAGCTCTTTTTCAAATAATACTAAGTTTGTTTATGGATTAATGATTAATAAACATCAGTAACATTAGATTCAGTAAATGTTATATTTAAATAGTTTTCATGAATTAGTAATAGACAAAGTTAATATATAAAAATCACAAAGTATTATAAGCTAGAAATATTTTGCATATAACTTTTGTTAATTTAGCAGAGACAGAGAGGATTCAATATAATGAATAACACTTCCCTATTTGGACTATGTCACATAGTAATGAAAAATTTATGGGGAAGTCTGATAAAGTTTCTTAAGTCAAATTATGACTCAAATAGAGCCATCATTTAGCCAAAGGCAGCCATATTAGGGATCCGATTTCTAAAAATCAAGCAATTTGGAAGTTATTAGAACGATTTTATGAGTTATTAGAATGATATTGTGAGTTATATTTATAACATATTTCACTTAATCAGCAGCTTCAATATATATAAGTACATATATGTAAATAATTTATTTTATGTTGGCTTATATGTACATATATATCACAACACACAAGTTGTTTTGTATTTTAAGTACAACTGTGCTCATTGGCTCCTGTACATGGAAGCCCAGAAACAGGAAGAGATTTGGGGCAACTTTCAGCCAGTGTCTCCACCTATTTCTCTCTAACCCCTTTGGTTTTGCTCTTCTCTATATGGATTCTGTCCTTTGGCAATAGTGTTCCCAACTGGTGGCAAACTGGTTGAAGCGATCCTGTTTGGACATCCTCAGGACCTGACAGCAAAAGAGAGAGTATCTTCCAGTACTTTTCTTTTGAGAGTGAGAAAACTTCATTCCCTCTTTAGGAAACCCTCATAGCTGGTATCTTGATCCAGACTGAGTCATATGCATATTCTAAACCTGGTCTCTGTGGTTCAGGGAATGTCATATACTGACTGGCACAGGCTGACTTCCTGATCCGTTCTGGCTCAGTTGCTGGTATGCCTCCAGACCTACCAGGCCCGGCCCTGCACTCTGGGTGTACAAATGAAGAGGGAGTTGGGAGTGGCCACCTGTCACACAATGCAAGTGATGTAGGTTCCTATGTAGTGCCTTTCCTTTTCTGTGGCCAGCTACCAACCTGACTCTCTGCTTTATTACTTCAGGCACATGAAACCCCAAATCACTCTAAACCAAGTATAGTTCCTTGAATCAACAAAACAGAATAAAGCCTCTAAGTCCTTTTCCTCCAGTCAACACATTCTGGAGTCATGTTTTCTATTTCCAACCCATCAAAACCCAAATGCCATCCCTTGTCATGAAGTTGATTCTCTTTGTGTTCTAAGACTATGTGACTTAAAATGACAAAAAGATAGACTTTTAATTACACAAAGTTAAGTAATCTCTTACTCCTTGTCCTTAGAGAAATGGAAGATCATTTAAATCTGCAAGCGGGGTATGAAATGCTTGTTTAAGTAATGTAAATTGAGTTAAATTTTAATATCAGTCATTTCTTTGAGAAAGTAGAAAAAAATGGTTATCCTGAGAGAGAAATTGAGATTGTACTAAATATGCCTAATGCAGGTTACTAAAGGACAAACACCTAGGACTTTGTGAGTATACTATGAACTATTGAAGTGTCTTTGGGTTTCATTTGGCTGTGCTATGGAGGTGAGGGCTAGATGTCAAGAAAAAGGACTGTATCCACTCTTGGAATTAACTAGTCAGAAGGTTGGGAGACTATTTCTGGGCATAGGGCAGTCAATGCTATGGTTTGGTACTCAGATTTTTCACAGTAAATTTTTGAAGGAACACATTGTAAATATATGTAGAATTTTTATGCTTTTCCTCCTTCTGTATACACAACATTGAACATGGTTTTCCACTCCCTCTTTTTCCACACTGTTGGGCAAGACTATGTTGCCTTTGATTTTTTTAAATCTTGGATGAAGTTCAGCCTTCCAATCCAAGTCCAGTTTTGAAGGCATTGAGAGGCAAGTTTCAAGGGACTAAGTTGGAGGTGGAGGGGTTGGCCAAATCCTTGGAGGCTTCCCTTCTATTAACCATCTTCTCGGCCACTCAGTTCTCCAGCAGTTAACTGGGTAGCAAGTTAAGACATAATTTCCCCCGGGAATAGAAAAGTGGGACTCTAGGATCCTAAAATTTGTATTAACAAATTAATTCTTTAATTATTAAAGAATCCAACATATGAAATAGCTCTAGAGAATGTTTGTCCAGGGGAAGTTTATATTTATGGCAAGCTAAAAAATGTTGAGTATAAATGAAAATCACTTCTTTTCTGAGCACATACGGTTCTACTATGTTATTTCCTTCTAGATTTTTCCCAAATTTACTCTTAAAATGTATTTAACAGATACTAAAATTATGTATCTCAAGTATTCCCTACATAGGTCTTAAAATTTCCTCTTGGTTGCTGTAATCTTCATAATTATTATTAAATGTAACTAGTTTTCTAAGGAACCCTCTCTAGTTTCTTACCATCTAAATGACCTTGCAATAAAGATATTAATTTATTATGATTTTTCCTCCTTTTGAATGTATTTCCCTAGATACAATTTCCAGACACAGAATTACTAAATAAAAGGTTCTGTTTATGGTTCATTATATGAAATGCCAAACATTTTTCAAAAAAATGTTTTAAACAGTTCGTATCTCACAATACATTATATATTAGTATTGTTGTTCTCCAACAAAATGTATTACATTAAAGCTTATTTATTTCTTTTTTACTGTACCCCTTTCAGACTCAGCAGATCATAAGCTTCTGGAAAAAAATTGGGGCTGTGTATTTACTTCTCAACTTCTAATTTTCTAGAAAAATGCCTAACATGTACCAAATTAATGGTAAATATTTGCTGCATTCATCTGAATTAATGGAATTTTTTTCATAGTTACAGTAAATATCAAATTACTTTGTGTTTTGGTGAATTATTTCATTGTGATTTTAGCATTTTTTTGAATGAACTGAGACTTGTGTTCTCTATTCTTAGTGTCTATTTTAAAAATGAAATGCTTTGTGGGTTTCTGTATCATCCTTGCAAGGGGACATGTTTACCTTTTCCAGGTTGGGATAATTTTAAGATATTTTCTGTCAAAATATGCATCATTTAATTTAATTTTACTAATATAGTACACAATTATATCACTGAATCTATAGTTTGCATTTGAGATGCAATCAAAGTTAAACATTTTGATGCTTATTTACTAAAATTGTATTTATTTTGTAAATTGTTTGTTCATGACTTTGCCCTTTGCATGCTCAGTTTATATTTTATTTTTCATCTTTTTTTAAATGTCTATTTATATACGATAGAGAGAGGGAGGGAGTGCGTGAGCAGGCAAGGGGCAGAGAGAGACAGAGACAGAATCTGAAGCAGGCTCCAGGCTCTGAGCTGTCAGCCCAGAGCCCGATGTGGAGCTTGAACTCATGGGCGAGCTGTGAGATCATGACTTGAGCGAAAGTCAGAAACTTAACCTACTGAGCCACTCAGGAGCCCCTTGCTCAGTTTAATTTTAAAACAATAATTATACCTAATTTTAATTTTTTCCTATTACATTTGCTCTAGACTTTCATTTTAGCCTTTCTGGATTTTTACTTAAGGACTATAACTCAGAAATTTCAAATTTTTATTTAGTTTTATTTCTTTTGGGAAGAACTACCTTTTATCTTAAATAGTCCAAAAGTTATTGACCACCCTTCACATTGTTCCACCATAGGCTAAGTGGCCAGTTTTAGTCTATTTGGGGCATCCTGGATATTCTTAATGTTTTGTATAATGGTATATAGTGTTTTAGAGTGTATTTAGGGAAGGATTATTATTTTTGTAATGGGTTATTATTTTTCTGAATAGAACTTTTTCTCAAACTTGCAAAATTATCTAAGCATATTTTAATTAAAAACACTTTCTTCTGTTTTGATATATGGATTAGTATTTAGTTTTCCCAACCTTTCTATATAAAGTGTTGATTTTTATACCAGACTATTTCAGTTATTGATTATTTAGCATATATTTTAATATTGTAAATCTAGTCTCCCATCATTTTTCTTTTGAGGCTATTCTGAAATATTCTTTACTAATTAATCTTCAAAGTAAAATTTGTCATTGGAATGCCATGTCCAAGAAGGAGTTTATGATTTTGATCAAGTTTTTATTAAACATTTATTTTATTTATTTTTAAACATTTATGTTATTTTAGAAATGACCAATATTAAGGACGCCTGGGTGGCTCAGTCAGTTAAGCGTCCGACTTTGCCTCAGGTCATGATCTTGCCATTGATGGGTTCAAGCCCCATATCAGGCTCTGTGACAGCTCAGAGCCTGGAGCCTAGAGCCTGCTTTGGATTCTACGTCTCCCTCTCTCTCTTCTCCTCCCCTGCTCATGCTCTGTCTCTCAAAAATAAATAAACATTACAAATTAAAACAATAAAAAATGACCAATGTTATATATAACTGTCTCTTTCCATCCAGAAACATGTTATATCTTTGCATTTAGTCAAGTATAATTTTGTTCCAATAGAAACTTTTTAGTGTTTGCAGTATGTCATGTGTATTTCTCCTTTAGAATTTTAAATTACAATTATAATTTTAGTTAATATTGTGATGAGATACATTTTTATTTTTTTTACTATCCTACTTGGTTATTTAGGAATGCTGTTGAGTACTATCCTGTCTCATTCTTATATTTGACTACATGTTATAGTTTAATTTCTTGATAATGATATGTCTCTTCCTTTCTCGTAGGTATGTACATTTCCTTTCAGTCTATAGTGGTAGTTGCTTTAGTACAGACATTCTTTATCATGACAAGTAACCAGAATTTTATTTCCATTTTCACTGGTTTTTATTTGTAAATAAATGTTGAACTTGAGCAATGTATTCTTAAGGGCATTCATGGAAATTATTATATTTTTGCACATATTTCTTAAATTGTGATTGTGATATCCTTCTACTGAAAAATTATGGACATTCTGAGCTAAATTTTGTAGAACTTGATAAATTATTCTACCATTCTACTAAATCTCATGCCGGTTTGTTTTTAAATCTGAAAAGAAGCTGAAGGAAAAATAGCTTCAATAATAGAGTCTTTACTCAAATATTTATGGCTTAGGCAATCTAGTTATATCTAAGAGTTTACCAAAATGCTTATGGGAAGCTCAGTCTCCTCTGGCAAGGCTTACAGACCTCTTGTATCTACTGCAGGGTGATTAGAAAGGGATGCCCAACAGTCCCTATGGACTGGTCAGTTTTCCTAGCAGTCTTCTGTTTGAGGTAGTTGTCAGGGTATCGATAGGGTTTGGAGGGGTATTCTCGTAATTCAGGATGCAGACTTTCACTCATCCCACCTTTGACAGTATAACATCTTGTCCTTGTTATCAGCTGTTTCTTTTCTCTATGGGGCAGCTTCTCTAGAAATCAGCACATCAGTGATGGTGAGAGATCATGTCATTGCCCAGACTCAAAAGGGGCATCTCTGGTTCTAATACTTTTGTTTCAGGCTCTCTACCTATCTTCCTGTTTTATGGGTTATCCCCACCTCCCTAGTCCCTTTTCTCTGGAGATAATGGGTGTCTTCATTCCTGAGACTTTCTAGAATTTTAGGATGTGATTTGGCTTATTTGTCCTGGCATCTCTCCAAGAAGTTACTTAGCTTTCTGTTACTATTACTCCATCCGTATGCCTCCCATTTTTTTATTGACTTCACTAGAGTGCTTTTATTTCCTTGACAATTTTCTTGGTCTTGTGTGTTAATGCCTTTATTTTTTTTTTAACTATGTAAGTTCCATTTTAGTTAGGTTTGGGGAGAGAACAGAGAGAAATGTGTCTGCCATGTTTTTCAGGAAGTCTCTGTCATGATACGTGTATATACTGTCTGTAGTAGACAGAGCCAATTAACTCCCTGCCATCAGGGACTTTACCCATCGTTAACAAGACTTCAGATTTACCATCTGTGTGGTTTTGAAAGAGTAGATTCTTAATGACTCAAGCTACTCATCATCATTGATGGGGTGGGGGGTGAAGAATCTTCTGGTTTTTGGCTTCATTTTTCTATTTGGAGAGATTTTGGATGGACTAACACTCCGTATTCCTCACTCAACTTTCCTATGGACAAAGATTGATAGCTGATTATGGATAGAAGGAAGAAATCTCATGTTCTCAACTCAACTCTTTTCTCTCTTGTTAGATTTTCTCCTCCTCAGCAAGGCAGCATGGATAAGCTTAGTAGTATAGGATTTGCCTATATAAACATTGCCAGAGACCTATGAAATGTGAGCAAACCAATTGGGCCCTCATCTAAGCCATATTTTCTATTCAGTCTATAAGAAAAAGGGCTGAAATGTTGGTCTCCATGTGTCTATCCTTATGGTTTATTTTCTGTTTCTGAACTTGAGAAGGAAAGAAAGAGCTGCTGTATATATCTATTCTCCCCACCCTTGAGACAAACAAACAAATAAAACTAAACCCAACCAGTGTAACCTTATCTCCCATCCTGCATTGTTTGCTTTAGCAGTGAACATGGGGTGTGAACCTAAGCCCTTAGTACACAGCACTCCTTTAACTATGGTGATGGTTACGGGTTGGGCAGCACATAAGCGTCTATAGAATGAAGCTATGAATTTCACTTGATATTTTTAGTTGAGATGTTGACTCTTTCTGGTTGGTTTCATAAGAAGGTGCCATACTGTTACCATTACTCAAACTTGTCTGTGCACCTAATGCACAGTAAGCCAATGTCTGAGACACCAGTTTTGAAGCAAAGAAAGCTGCCTTATTAGAAGGGCAGCCCAACAAGAAGGCGGGGGATCATTCCCAAAGCTTCATTGGCTCTGTTGAGCCTAGGGTAAGCTTATATACATGAGAAGAGGGAAAGAGGTTTCTTGAAATCTTTAAGGGTTGGGGGGTGCTTGAAAAATATGGAAGTAAACATTCTTCCAGACAATGAGGCACTATTTGGGACCTGGTACAATCAGATACATCAAGACAAATGTTCCTTTCCTGTCCTTATTAAGTTTCTACTGTCAGTGGGTAAACAGGGAGTAGGAGTAAAAAAACAAAGTTAATGATCGATTGTGCATGAGGTTAAAAGGTGCATGAAACATAAGTAAGTAGGGAACAAAGCAGCACGTGAAGCTGATTTAATAATGCAACTAATACAACTATAGTTCTGCTTATACTTTCAAAACAGGTCTAGGAACCAAGGGTCTCCCCTCAGCATTGGGAACAATGACACCTATTTCATACCCATGACAAAGCCAGAAAGCACATGAAGAAGGAATTAAGATTAGAGAATGGAGAACCAGATGGAATTCCCAGATGGTTTTCCACCTGAAGTTTATAATACTTCCAGACTTTTGATTTATGTGGGCTAATAAATTTCTTTTCATGTTTAAGCCCCTTTATGATGGTTTCTCGTCATTAAAAGTATTATCACACAGTTGAATTTGCTTTTCTAGGATTTCTGTAAAATTTTCACATTTATGACAATGTGGGCTCTCCGTGATTCACAGAAAATTAATGTAATGTGCACTCCCCTTGAACAGAAGCTTTGCTCTCGAGTTCTGATTGATTCTCAAATTCACAAGTCAAAATATGTTTCAACCAGGGCTAAGTTTACTTAGCTTCAAGATGGGGTATGTCGCAGGTCCATGCTGCATGAATGCAACAACAAATCAGAGATCTTGAATTTCCTAAGTATGTCTTCTGATATGCTTACTTTATTAATTAGATGAATGTGGTCCCAAGAGACAAGATAAGTCACGTTTAAAACACTTCAATTCAGAGAAGCCGTAAACTCTGTGGATCCTTTCAGCTTTTATATCTTGAAGAGGTATATGGTTGGCTCCCATTTTCCCAGTGTAGCAGAATCTCAATAATGTTAGTTGTTACTCAATAAACAAACTCAACAATGAAGTGCAAGTGTATGGTCTGGAAAATAGTAACCTTAGAGGTGTTCTGATTAATCTTGGGTCCAGTATGCTCCTATGATTCCTTGAGTTAATGTGTAAGGAGAATTTTAAGAAAGGTTAAATACTTAGCTGTGCCTGAGACTAGAAGATAAATCATAGACCTGTTCTCAACTCTGTCAAATTAGTATTTTATGAATGTTAACAACAATAACAAAAATAATATTTGCTGGGTACCAAGTAAAGGGCTTTACACATCATTGTATAATAAAGAATTTGACTAGCTTTTGTCCTCAGTTCCTGAGAGGTAGCCTCTAAAGCCATGGAATTTCCTGAGTGACAGGAGTTTCTGTGTTATTCATGGTGGGTTCTAATAGTTTAGGCTAATGAGATGACTTGTGGAGAGCCCCTAGGTAGTTTGTGCTCAAAAAATGCCTCAAGACAGTGGTAGACACTCCAGAAAAATGGACCATGTGATTAGAGTGTTGGGGCTTTGCCCACATCATACCAGCCTGACCTCCACGGAGGGGAGGGAGAGCTGGAGATTGAGTTTAATTACATAGCAAACTATCAATCACCATGCCTATATAATGTAACCCCAGTAAAAACTGGGCACTGAAGCTCATATGAGCATCTCCGGTTAATGATATTCTATGCATATTGTCACTCATCAATGTGTAGGGAGGGTGATGCATCCTGATTCCATGGGGAGAGATGCATCCTGATTCCATGGGGAAGAAAACTTCAGTTTTTGTGTGTGCAGGTAGAATATTTCCAGGCTTCCCCTATGTGTCTCTTCTTTTTGCTGGTCCTTGTTTGGATGCCTTTTGCTATAGTAAAACTATAAAAATAAGCATAGTGCTATCCTAAAACCCTCAGTGTTTAGCCTGTTGGTCAGAAGTGCTAGTGGCCTGGGAACCCTCAAGCTTACACTTGGTGTATGAAGTGAGAGCGGTCATGTGGAAGATTGTGTCCTTGACTTGTGAAGTTGGCCTAACTCTAGGTAGTTATCATCAAGTCATTGTACATACATTTGTTCAATCTCTTTGTGTATGTATGTGTCATCGTAATAAAATATATAATAAACTGAAAAAAACTTTATAACTTATAAACAGATAATAAGATAGACTACTCAACCAAAAACATTTGAACAGAAGATATATAAACATCAAGTAAATACATAAAAATATGTTCCATATTGTTAATCATTATTGAATTGCAAATTAAAATCTCAATGACATAGCACTATACAACCATTAGAATAACTAATATTTAAAAAGTATATATGTATGTTAGAGTTTATAAGTTCCATTTGTAGATATTAAAGAGAAATAAAACATATGTCCAATAAAGACTTGTATGTTCTGTTAATAATAAATGTATTCATAGTAGCTAAAAACTTAACTCAAATAAACATTCATAGATGAATGGATAAACAAATGAGGTATATTCAATAGCTTTATGTTTGCACAGTGTAAAGATTTTATCATTCTCTTCTTACATAGGTTAATAAGGATTCTGGGGTAAATAACATGTTGATGGTTGTCAAATATCATATTCCATCTTTTCTCCTTTTCATAGTTTATGCAATGAATTCCTTTTCATAGTCTCTAAGGATGTTTGCAGCAAAATGCTTATCTGAATTTTTCTTCTTGTGTGTCTTTTAGAAAAATAAGCTATATTGCATAATAAAATTTCACTTCCCTGTTAATTTGAAGTCTATTTCTTCTATGTCTAAAAGTGTTTGGAAGATTGCAAGGGAGTACAGTGGAATAAATTTAAAGGCTGTCAGACCTAACTCCAAAACCTATTGATTGTGCTAAGCCAATTTAAAAATCTTTGAAGTTCCAATTCCTCATTTCTGAAAATAGAGGTAATTATACATATATCAGAATAGTGTTATGAGGAGGTCTGAGATAACATATGTAATACATATAGAAAAAATATTAGGTTCCTTTTTCCCTTCAGATTTAAATAACTTTGGGGCAAGGTAAGCAATCTACCTATTTTTATTGGTATAATCCTTTTAGGGATGGTAAAATTATAGAGAGAAATCCACCTTCTTTCAATTTGTCCTCAGGGGCTGGACTAATTTTTCAGTGGTCAATAAAGTGTCAGAACAATATACATGAGTCAGCGTGAGTGTGAGTGTATGTGTGTGTGTGTGTGTGTGTGTGTGTGTGTGTGAGGGAGAGAGAGAGAGAGAGAGACTTTTATTTTAAAATAATTTCCTAATGGAAAAAGCTTTTGCAAATACCATCCTAAAGTTTTATTAATGCAACTTGTTTATTTGCAAAAGCCTTAAGTGCTTGGTATTCATGGATTCACAGGTTTTTAATGATGGGAAATGTAATTGACTAAGGGCCCTAGTCTTGCAAAATCCATTGTATGTTTGCTAGAGCTGCTCCCAACCAGTGACTGAGTAGAAGAACGGGAATACTGAGTCTACTTTCTGGGAGACAGGAGAATCCTCTAATGGTCATTTGACTCAAGAACTCCATTATTTTATTCTCCTGGCACTTTGTTCTTTTTTAGCTTACTGTGAAAATTTCAAAAAAGAACTTTTTTGAAAGTTGATGCTCACTTCAGCGGAGCTTAGGGAAAACTTTCTTTGAAATTAATTGGTCTGGACTTCAGTGTTTGTGTTTTCTAATATTTATTTATTTGGGGGAGAGTGCAAGGGGGGGGGAAGGGAATAGAGAGGGAGGCAGAGGATCCCAAGTGGGCTCCACTGACAGTCCGACAGTAGTGATCCCGATGTGGGATTCGAACTCACAAACTGGGAGATCATGACCTGAGCCGAAGTCAGATGCTTAACCGACTGAGGCACCCAGGTGCCCCTGGACTTCAGTGTTTTGTTGTTGTAGTTTGTTGGTTTGTTTCTGCTTATAAGTTGTATATTTATGTTTTGGTGGGGGAAAGGAGACAGAAAATAGTTCCTGTCATTCCCTGACCTGGGTTGTTGACACAAGCAAGTATTTTCCATTCTGTTTATATAGATCTATTGACTTGTGAGCAATAATAGTTCTTACTTTGGTTAAAGTGACTCTATTTTCTCACCAACGATGTCAGATTCGTGAATATTTATGAGACTTCAATATTGCTCCCTCAGTGTCTTATAGGTGTTTCCCCACAAGATGGGATTGGGAAGATTGAAATAATCTGCTAGTCTTCTAGGTAGCCCAGCCACAACTGGAACACAAACTTTTGTGGCAGATCTGTGTTTATCCGTGTCATTTATTAATGGAAAGTACACAGCCTTTTGATTGCTGTTCTTCTCAGAACCAATAGTGTTAATTTCCTCTGTGGAACTTTAGATAGCTAACACACTTGCGTTTCCTCTTATCTGCTCCCCCTCCTCTCAACATCTCAAACTTTGATATGCTCTGAGATTTGGGCTCCCGTGTGTTTATTGTCATTTTCACATTTAATGTTATTGAACATTGAATGTTATAGTACATTGTATATCATCTTAATGTTGCCATTTACTGTATAACCAGCTTTACATGTTTATTACTTTAAAAATTAATTTAATGCTTGGTTGCCCCTATAAATATTTATTTTAAGCATCATACAGTGAGGTAGAAGTAAGACATATGATAGAGGATATAAGCCATATCTTTTGTGAAGTATATTTCATGAGTAGATGATAAAAGGAGTGAGGCTATGGGGCAGGCACAGGGCCACGGGGAAATGATCACTTCCACTCTCCTATAAATCATAGAGTTCTATGACCAGGTCATCTCAAAAATCCTCTGAGCCTGGAGAATCCATTAAAAAGAGGTTATCCTCAAATCAAAATCCTATAGACATCCCAGGAAACTATATCTCCTGCTGCAAAGCATCTGTAGGACGACCATCAGTGTCTTTAGATTTTGAAGATCAAATTCCCTGGAATTGATCAGCTGAAGCTGCACCCTGTAAATACAATTACAACAAACTTATGTTTTCTCTCACCGCCCCCCCCACCCGACCTTACCTCTACCATTTGATACTACTGAACTGTTAAGTTTTTCTCAAATTACATATCAGATAACATATAGAACTTCCTTGACTTACAGTGGATGTATATCCCAATAAACCCATCATAAGTTGAAAATACTGTTAGGTCAAAAATGCATTTAATACACCTAACCTGCCAATCATAGCTTAGCCTAGCCTACCTTAAACGTGCTCAGAACACTTACATTAGCCTATAGTTGGGTAAAATCATCTAACACAAAGCTTATTTTGTAACAAAATGTTGAATACCTCATGTGATTTGTTGAATACTGGACTGTAAGTGAAAACCAGAATGTTTGTATGAGTACAGAATGGTTGTAAGTGGATCGGTTGTTTACCCTTGTGATCACGCGGCTGCCTAGAAGCTGTGGCTCATTGCCATCGCCCAGCATCATGCTAACATAACACATATTGCTAGCCCAGGAAAAGATCCAAAATCAAAATCTGAGGTCTGGTTTCTCCTGAATGTGTATAGCTTTCACACCATTGTAAAGTTGAGAAATCATAAGTCAAACTGTTCTAAGTTGGTGACCATGTACAATTTAAACTAAAGATCTGCTTTAATTCACCTACACTCTGGTCTTAAAATTCAAAGTAACAATTCTATATAGCAAATTAGTATAGGTAGTTTTTCTGTCAACTTCTAAAATTGTTCTATATTGGGATTTATTTTTAGATTTCCTCAGCTAGTTGTTTTTTTCTCATGGAAAGGAAACGATGAAGTTTCTAATATATAGTTTCTAATTTCCTGCATTTTCAATCTTTTTGTTGCTTTGCTAAACAAATGTCAACTGGAATGACAATAGAGTTCTCAAATCCACTTTCTCTGTCAATTATCTCCAGCCATTCTTCTGTCTTAGCTACATCTTAGCATCTAATAGTGTACATGAGGAAGTCTGGCACTTGTTTGGCTTTTGTCCTTAGTGTTTCTTTTTTTTCTGCCAATTTTCCAGAAAAACCTACGGGTGAAGGTAGACTTCTGATGAGTCATGCTAATGAACAGAAGTTTGAAGAATCTTTCACTTATCCTTATAACTTAAGACTTTAAAGACTCTCTAGGTCCTTTGTATTTTGTCATTTTTGCCTATCATCCAGTGAATCCTCTTCATCTGAAGATTCACATTTTTACCTTAGTCAGGGTTTTATCTATTATGTATTTGACTATTTTTTCAGTTCCTTTGTTATTAAAAAATTAACAGTTGTAGATTGCATCATGTTTATATGCCTTCCATATACTTATTTTCTCATAGACTATATTTGTTTTTCTTCATTTTTGTTTCCACTTGTATTGCGGAGGGTTTGAGTCAATGGATTTGATTTTCTGTAATGTTGATTCTGCACTTTTCTACTTCTATCGTCATTTTTAGTTCACATCCAGTGTTTTAATTCCTTAAATCATTTTCTTAATATTCTAATTTAGTATAATTATATTAGATTACAAATGTTGTATGTAAGCTAGATGAATTTTTGTAAATATATAAACCTGTAGAACCTCCACCCAATGACTCCCACTTAATCTCTATCACCATAGGTTAGTTTTGTCTGTTTTGAACTTCATGGAAAGGCATCACATAATATGTCTTCTTCTGTGTCCAGCTACTTTTGCTTAATATTTTATTTGTGAGATTTTTGAATGCAGCAAGAGTGTGTTTATTTCCAATGATATCTAGTATTTTTGTATGAATTTATTTATCCATTCTGTTGTTGATGGACATTTGGGTTGTTTCAAGTTTGACACCAGTAAGAATAAAGCTATGCACACGTTTGAGATGTCTTGTTTCACATATGAGTACTTTTCTAGAGCTAAAATCACTGGGTCATGGTTGTATGAACATATAGCTTTGACAGGTAATGTCAAACAGCTTTCCAAAGTGTTTGTGCCACTTTATAACAGCATCAACAGTTAATAAGAGTTCCACTTGCTCTACATTCTCACTAATGATCTCTTTCAAAACAGCCATTCTTTTGGTGTTTAGAATGGCTTGTTACAGTTTTATTTTTTCCCCAATGCATATTTCAATATAGGAAATATATTCAGTATATTCTTTTGTGCAGTGCCCATTCAAGCCTTTTGCCCTCTTTTAATTGGGATGTTTTGTCTTTTTCTTATTGATTTGAATGGATTCTTTATCGATTAAATTCTTCTTCCTAGCTGTCCCTTTTTCTCAGATACTTTATGACCTTTTCCCCCACATCTTATGTATTTAGGATCCTTAAAATATTTAACTGTATTGAAATATCAAAGCACTATGTAAAATTTCCTTTCCATTTTGGGATACATCTCGCATGTAAGGTCTTCATCTTTATAGCTGTAAACAGTATGCCTCCCACTATAACCATGCTATGGACTGAATGTGTGTGTCCTCTCCATCATATCCATGTGTTGAACCTAAGACCCCAGTGTGATGGTGTTTAGAAGTGAAGTCTTTGGGGAGTGATTGGGTCACCAGGGCAGAACTATCATCAATGGGATTAGTGCCCTGCAAAAGAGGCCCAAGAGAGATCCTTTCTCCTTCTGCCATATGAAGTTACAGCTAGAAAGTGTCATCAATCAACTAGAAAGCAGGCCCTCCTCACCAGATGCTGAATCTACTGACACCTTGATCTTGGACTCCCCAGACTGCAGAACTGGGAGAAATAAATTTCTGTTGTTTATAAGCCACCTGGCTGTGTTATTCTGTTATAGCTGCTGACAAAGACTACAACCAGCCATGTAACCAAAAGTGTAGCTAATTTGTCTTAATTCTACCTCAGAGTTCAAAAACATGTGTACCACCCACCACTTCTCTTTCTCCTTTCCAGTTAAGAGTAGCATGATCAGACTACACCCTATCTGTTGTGTCCTTTGGAGTATAATTATCCAAATTGTGCATATCTGATAAAAAGTCCCTTGAAGTTTGTGGCATGTGATTTTAATACTTTTGGAGAGATTTCTCTTTCTCCTCTAACTTCTGTTTGGTCTTTTCAGTTAATTTTTGGTATAGGGTTATTTGTAAGCCAATTCTTAAATTTCTATTTTTATCAGAATTCCCTTTCATGAGTGGCCTAGATAACTTTCTAAAACTCTGTAATTTGATACATCTAGATGATAGTTTATCTCTAATATTTCATTGGTGGTGGTGGTACTTGTGTGTATGTGTGTGTCCCTTTTGACTTACTTTGTTTTGCTTTAATTCAGTCTCATACTCTATGGGCAAGATGGCATTTTGGGGTTATCTCTTCCCCATCACAAGATTTTTCCTAATACCTTCTCTGTTGATCTGACATTATTTCTTGCACACATAGCCCCTCTTATGGTCACATTATTGCTGCAAACTACTCAAGAATATATGTTTTGTATGCTGAAGTATTAGAGAAATGTTAACCAAACTGTCCCTGGCAAAGAAATTGAAGCACATTTGACTCTGAATAATTTTTAACTTTTTTATCCTTTCTTGCTTACAAAATCTATTTTGTTGAAATCTGTATATGGTATAAACATAACTAATGACTTTTTCTGTATTAAAAAACATTGTCCTTTCTGAATACAATATCATATAATCTTTAGATTTAAGAAAGATGAAGTATAGCACCATGGCATTTGTATCTTTATATAATTATTGTCTAATCTTTATGAACCCTAAGGAATTGAGGTTGGGAAATTTCATTAAAATGAGTTAAACCTTACTCCTACCTTCATGCTGTTTTTCTTGTTACCTCTGTATTGTTTTGGTAATATATCAAAAAGTATCAACAAATCTCCTTTTAACAAAATGAGGGACTTTCTGTCTTTCTTAAATTATGTTTTTTATCGTTTGATTTTTTTTTTTCAAAACACAAGCTTATGTTAACATAGTGTAGTATAATATTACCAGAGAGCTTGCTTTTTTAGCAGTTTCAGAGAGCTTTAAGTTAGGGTCGTATTAATTTCCATAACACACATATCAAGCAAGTAGTGGAAACAACCCTTCACCAGGAAGTAGTTACCAGTACAAGGCTCCTTTCTGAGAGACTACACCTGAGCCACAGTGTAAAAGGGCTTAGCTCCAATAGTCTCACCTCCTTGTTCCACAGCAGATTATTTGAAGGAGAGAACTTGATGCCAATATGACTCATGAAATTCCCTCTCCAGACATTTTGAAATGAGATCCTAGGGGCTAAGTCCATTAATTGTAGGAAACTGGGCTGCAATTATGCAGGTTTCCTTTCACTTCGGGGTAGCCATGATATGGTTCATATGAAAGCATATGAGTGAGGAGAGAAGCTGGTTTGTAGAAAGAAATGGAAGTGAGTACAGAAAAGGTGTGGAGATGAGAAGTTATGTGGCCATAGCATTCCCGTCTGATAATTGTTTATTTTTCTATATTTTTCATATTTTCTGCAATTGGGTTCCTGAAGTTTCTGCAATTATTCCCATTTTCTGCAGTTCTCTGTTAAGATACAGTATCTCTGTATCTTTATGGTGTATCTTTTTGAAAATCTAATTTGAATAGGATTTTTTTTCCCAAATCAATGGTTTCTGACACAGATAACTTTAGAAATAAGACATCATGTGTTCTATCAGCTCTTTCATAAATCTGCTACAGTCTTACCTATGAAGAATTAGGTTGTTCTCTCTCCTCCCATAGTATTATTCATAATCCTGCTACACAAGTTACTATCTATATTGTCATCATTTTTGAATATCTGTCTCTCTCATGAAAGGGCAAGCTTTTGTGCTTGGTATTCTCAGCACCTAGTATCGTGGTTGGCACATAATATGTGCACAACAACTTTTTGTTAATCAACAAACTAAACACCAACCATGTGGAATTCCATTCTTAGTTGCAGTTTGCTCAGAAGGAACCAGAATGAGAATTCCTGAAGCTCTCACAACTTGTAAAGTTTTGCTGTTCACCTCTAGGTTCCTTTTGTTGACCCGTACATCTGTTTAGTTTTCCTTTCTTGTCTTCAGTATTTTCTTGAGAAGTGCTTTCTCATTTATTGAGAAACAAAGTAATCTCAGCATTTTGAATATTCTTTTCTTTGTTTCTCTCTCAAACATATGTTTACATATGCTGTCACTAGAGGTAGTTTAAATAAATGCTATAGAGGTCTTTCCTTAAAAGAACACCCATTTTGTGGATGGCAAATATGTAAGATTGAGGGATCTGAAAACCCTCACGTACTCATCCCCCAGCTTCCACAACTATCAACACATAGCTAGTTGGACCTTCTCTACTCAATCCTCTCTTTAGGAATATATCACATTGACGGGCTGTTCATCCCCTTCTCTGGGTACTGTATTTCCCCATTCTTTATGGAAATTCTCATCGATTATTTAAAATAAGCAAATCCTAAGTAGCATGTCAATTTGTCTGTAAATACTTTACTATTATTTTCAGCAACTCTAAGATTTAAGAGTTCAGCATTTCCTCTTAAAGTCCAGTTGGCAACGCCTGGGTGGCTTAGACAGTTAAGTGTCCAACTCTTGATTTCAGCTCAGGTCATGCTCTCACAGTCATGAGATGGAGCCCCACATCGGGCTCCACACTGAATGTGGAGCCTGCTGGGGATTCTCTCTCTCCCTCTCTCTCTGCCCCTCACAGGTTTGCGTGCGCTCTCTCTCTCTCTCTCTCTCTCTCTCTCTCTCAAAACAAATAAATAAACATTAAAAAGAATAAAAAGTCCAGTTGGTTGGTAATAATATATATTAGGAAATGAATTTCTAATAAATCTTTAACTTAAGGTAGTGCGCTTTTAGTGATTTCTAAACATAAAAATTAAAATCTGATTGATTTTAGATAAATGGCAATGATTTGTACCAAAAAGCAATTATACTAAAAGTGTATCACATATTTCTTTATTATCCTTTTAGTCACTTCTCCTAAGTTTCTAGTCTCTCTCTCTCTTTTTTTATTTTGCAGTTGACTAAGATCAGTGGAGACCTGCAACTGCTTTCCATTGTTGTACATTCCATTCTAGTGATATGTGACAATTCTCTAAAAGTTATGTCGAACGTCATACTGTATAGAAAACCTTATCCCAACATAATGATATGGATTCATGTTTCACTTGGCATAGTCCTTACGCATTATCCTGGAAAGTCTTGCTCCAGCTGTTTCAAATTATTTTCATTTTATATGTCATGTTTAATAGCAGGGAGGAGACTATTGCTAATGGTTTTTTCTTAGAAATTAATCTGTCAACCTGGTGAAAATATGAAGTTAAAGCAGATGAACAGGGATTCTCCAATTTAACATCCTAAGCATATTAATTTACTTACCAAAAGCGTAACAAGATTAAGTTAATCAATGAGAATTTCCATTAAGAATGGGGAAATGTCACACACAGAGAAGGGAATGAACAGGCCGTCAATGTGATATATTCATATAATTTTTTTTTTAATGTAGTGATGGTTGAGTTCTAATCATGTGTCTTGGGGCTGGGGATAGACATAAGCAGGCCTTAATGTAACATTTCATGATGCAGTATTCTATACTGAGCTTGCATTTGTGACACTGAATGGGAGACCTTTTCCTTTGAGCCAGATATAAAATATGCTTTCCATTTCTCTGATGGTTGTCACTGAAAGGATTTTCAAAAGTTGCTTTAGAACCTCAGAATTAGATCAATGTGTTTAGGAACCAGAATGCTTTTTATTAATAAGAGTTTGAAGAAACTCCTGTGAAAACAATAGGATTTTTAATCACTGGCATAAAATTGTAGATTCCAGGGCAAAGATCATATGGTGTAATGATATTCAATGTGTAACAGACAGGTTTTGATGTTTCAGTGCCTTCAGTTGTTAATATATTGCTTCTTCTGGTGTTGAATCTGCCAAATACTTCCTGTCACTTTTACGCTAGTCTGCCTTCCCTGAGCTTTTGTTTTCTTGGGTTTCTGTTCAGTTAACCCAATCAAGTAAGTCCAGAAGCAGATGAGCCTCCTTCTGACGCATGATCAGAAGGTCAAGAATAGTGTATACTGTGTCACCATATCTACGTCATTCACCTCACTCCATCCCATCATGTAGGTATTATACCGTTACGTATCATTACAAGAGGGTGAATATAGTATCACATAATATTTTGAGAGACCAAATTCACCTAATGTTCATTATAGTATATTGTCATAATTGTTCTATTTTATCATTGTTGTTCATCTCATCCTGCACCTCATTACAAATTAAACTTTACCATAGATATAAAGGTATATATCTGGTTTAGTACCGTCTATGGCTTCAATCATCTGCTGGGGATCATGGGAAATATCCCCCATAGATAAAGGAGGACGACTGTATTTCTCAGCTAATGATTTATTTCCTATGCTCTTTTATTCACTCCTCTTTTTTACTCTTAACACAACTCTCACACTGAAGCATCAACTTAAAAGCTACCATAAATTACTTTCAATTTTTCTGTTTTTATTTTCCATAATTTTAATATGGAATATTAATAGCTTATGAGCACCAAGTCAAATTGAGATGTACAGCATTAGTGTTGAGTACAGGTTAGCTTAATTTATCTCTTGTGATATATGGATGGCTCTCTAATGTGGAGAGTGGTCATATTCCTATCTTTCAATCTCCATCTGTAGCAACAGATACTCGCCCCAGCTTTTCTTTTTCACTGTACACCTCAAAACACATATTTTTGGATTTTTAGACCTCCCCCTGTAAAGAACTATGAAATAGATTATTTTTGTTGAAATGGGAATGAGACATATCTTAAATATCAGAAAGGAACATGTTATTGTTTTTTTCATCCTTTGATACCAAAACTGGGTGTAAAAGGTGGAGTATTTATTAATGCATAATATGAACTGGGTAAATAAAAATATTATTTTCTCCTACCAAAACAGTAATTTCACTTCTGAATCAAAGGAAAAACAGATGAAGGAGAAAAACTGAAGCACAAAATAATTCACTTCGGCATTTTTATGATAGCACAAAATGAGAACCACTCAAATGGTACATTAAAAGGGAAAGGTTAAGTAATGGTTAAGTACATTTTGGGACAAGCGTTCAATAGGCTATTGGTGTTCAATATGCTTTCAATATGCTGTCATTTAAAATATGACAGCATGGGGCATCTGGGTGGCTCAATTGGTTAAGCATCCTACTTTGGCTCAGATCTTGCGGTCTTTGAGTTCAAGCCCGTGTTGGGATCTGTGCTGACAGCTCAGAGCCTGGAGCCTGTTTCCGATTCTGTGTCTCCCTCTCTGCCCCTCCCCCACTTGTGCTCTGTCTCTCAAAGATAAATAAAACATAAAAAAATTCTTAAGAAAATATGACAGCGAAAGTTAGGTAAATCTTATGAAAATTACCAAGTATAATCACTATTATATAAAAAAAAGGAGTTTTATGTAAAACAAAATAAAAATGTCATTTTAAGTATTTACAGTGGTTACGTTTGGTCATATGATTGTGGCTAGTCCATCTCTTTTGCTTTCTTTTTTTTGATTTTTTTTAACATTTACTCATTTTTGAGAGACAGAGACAGAGTGTGAGTGGGGGAGGGGCGGAGAGAGAGACACAAAGAATCTGAAGCCCGAGGAGGGGCTTGAACACACAACTGTGAGATCATGACCTGAGCCTAAGTTGGATGCTCAACCAACTGAGCCACCCAGGCGCCCGATCTTTTTTACTTTCTTACACTTCCCAGTTTTCTATTACACAAATGCACAGGCACCACTGGAACTCTCTCTTGGAGAAGGTTAAACAGCTTAATGTAAATTACTGCCACGCTGTAAGCTTAATTCAATTTATGTGACCTAGAACAGCAGCCTACCATCAGAATGAAAATGTAATTATTTAATTATTTTGAGTTATCTGATGTAGGGAATATAGTAAACATGAAGAAGATAATCTAGGTGAGGGACGATATGCTTATGCATTGTAAAATTCTTTCAACTTTGTTGAAAACTTAAAATTTTTTATGCTACAATGTTGGAAGGAAAACAATCAATGGATTGCAGTCAATCCACTTCTAGATAAGCTTCCAGAGGATCATTTCTTTCCAAGTTGGAAGCTATTAGTATATACTCCATTATTATTCATTTTGTATTTCTGCTTTCTCTGGTATAATTTATGTAGATGCAAAAAAGTCAAGTATTAGGAGTGAGGCAAGTCCATCTGTGACATGCAATGATTTTTTTCTTGTGCTGTTAGTCATCTTGATTCTAAATTTGCTTCTCTTGGTTAATTGTGACATTTTATTACACTTTCTCCTAAACACTATATTCTGTACTATTTGCCTTTAACATTTTATTCGTATGTAGATGTAATATTTGAAAAATTTGTTTACAGAGAAGCAAAAGCAGGTCTTCCACAAATACTATTACTCTAAATACATGTATTCACATGTATGAAATATGTCTGTTACATGCAGTTATACAAAACAAACATTAAGAAGATGGTAGCCAGCTGTTCTCTCTTCAGTAATACTAGAATGAGTAGAAATGGGATAAATACGTAGCAGAAAAGATTCCATTATGTGCTTGTATTTAATTTGGAGACAATGCACATTTCAGTGTACTGGTGTGTATGTAAACTAAATGCAGAAATAATTGGTCTGAGAAATTCTATCTGGGTATTCATGTTTACTAAGTTGACATGTTCAAATGTAGAATTTTTCTTTTTCTAAGCTCATAAATTGACTGAAAAATGCTATAGAGAGTATATACTCAATAACCTTCTAGGTCAAGGGAAGATAAAAATATATCATTCCTGGTATACTTGTTCTTTTCAAATTTTTAAGCCATAGCTTCATTTTTAAGCCCACAAATTTAAAAAATGAATTAGGCCAGTCCTTATCAAGGACACAGATGACCTATGCAAAAATCCGTAAGTGTGTCTTTCTAAATTGGCATTATGTTTCGGTCAATAGTTGGTGCTAGACTTTAGACCAATCCTTTGAAGTTATAAACTTGTTAGGATTTTTCTTTACTCAGTGTAGTAAAAAGGAAATTAACCAATGATATAAATTTATATTTAATCTTCCTAAATCCAATTTTATCTACAGACTTCCTTTTGGTTCCTTGCATATAAACACATTAGCTGTCATTATAACAAAATCCCTCTCTTACAAAAAATATTTTATACACATAGAGCCAGTGTATAAATTTTCTAAAAGATGAAAGTTTAATACTAACCTGTATAATGCAAAAATGTATTTGTATTACTTAGCATTAAATATGGCTATACATAACAGAAAACTCCAAATAATCAGAGAAATATATTTCTCTCTCACATTCAAGATATCTCACATTTAAGAAGCCAGTTCAGGCTTGTTTTGATATTCCAAAAGAGACCCAAATTCCTTCCATCTTGTTGTTCCACTATATGTGTTGTTCCTATATATATATATATTCCATTGTCAAGGCATAACTCTTTGATCCAAGATGGCTACTGATGTTTCAACCATTATATTTGCATCCCAACCAACAGGGTGGAAGGAGGCAACAGAGCATACCACTTTCTGTTATGCACACTTCCTGCAAATTTCATACAACACTTTAGCTTATATCTCATTAGTTTAGTCACGGTGACACCTAATTACAAAGGAGACTGTGATATGTGATTTTTATCCCATCTAGACATGTATGAGGCTGAAAATCAAGACTCTTTTACTGTGGTAGATAGAGTAATGTCTCCTAACCTCAAAGATATTCATGTCTTAATTTTCTCAACCTACAAATATTATAGGAGAAGATAGGATTCAGTAGGCAGAGAGGGAAAGGTTAGTACCTGAGGTCTCTGGGTGGAGAAAAACACATATTGTGGAACAATGCTGGGAGTATCTGACTACAGCAAACCCCTTTGGGCATAAGGTCCCTCTTAAGAATGTAGTAAACACCAGCTACTCCCCCTCAGGTTTCCTTCAGGAATTTGACAATCACAATGCATAGCTAAAAAAGGAAACCATAAAACTTGTTATATGAGGGACAGTATGACCAATCTGACTCCTCACACAATGGAGTCGAGCCAATCAGGAATGGACAATGCAGCACCTAGAGTTATCCAGCCAGTAAGGGTAGAGTCTGAGAAGGAACAAGAGGGAAGGAATGAGGGTGCTAACGAAACACTTATAAAACAAGGACCCTTGCCTATAGTTCGTGGGCATTTCCTTTCAAATGTCCCCTCTCTGTAAAGAGAGCTTATCTGACTATTCTTAGTTTCTAATCTTATACCCTAAGAAACTTTTGCCTGCTGCTCATTTTGTGTCCACCTCTTCATTCTTTGAAGCAGTGAGACAACGAAACCCGGGTATTGAGGTAAAAAATCCTGCAACACAAATTTGCTACTTTACCTGACAGAAGAGATTTTTGCTGGTGTGATTAAGAATCTCCAGAGGAGATTCTAGGTGGGCTCAGCATAATCACAGGGTCCTCATAAAGAGTGATGCTAGTTCAAAGGAGATGGCTGGTATAAGTGAAGTGTCGGAAGATGGAGGAGGGGGTGAACACCCACAGAATGCAGGTAGACTTCAGATGCTAGAACTTAGAAGGCCATGGAATCTCCCATGGAGCTTCCAAAAGGAACCAGCCCTGCCCAAACTTTGTTGTTTTAAGCCACAAGTTTGTGACAGATTTTCAGAGCAGAAAAGGAATATGCTGCACTTACTGAAGAAAAAAAAAAGGAATAAATATCAAGCCTATCAACAGTCTGCCATGCATTTTCAGTGACATGTTCATATTTTTGGTCTTTGGGTCTATCTGAATTCTTTCAGATATTTGGATTCAGCAATCTGTACTATTGGTAAATGAGCAAATACTCTAATCTGGTAGCCTGAGTTCTTAGGTCCAGGTTAAACCCTTGGTAATTAATGGGCGTACAGGAGTCATGGAGCCACTAATGCTGGGGGAGAATGTCTCTCTCAGGTGCTTGTTTAGTATTTGTGTGCAATTCCTCCAGCCCAGCATAAGCCAGTCAGTCAGTGTGACCTAGAGTCAAGGCCAGTGAGAGAGCTGTGGCCACAGGAAGACTTTTGGGTCTGGGGGAGGAGGAAAATCAGGGTAGTGGCTTGGAGGTTGACATCCTGGCCCTTTCTGTTATGGTTGATGGTCTGCTTCCCAGGCCTCTCCTGTTGTCTGTCTGAATATACCCATTCCCACGTCCACCGCCAGACAATTTCTGTGTGGTAATCTCACCTCAAATGCTACTCCTTTCTTCGGCAGGAAGTTTGGTTGTTATTCTTGACCCTAGACTAATTTCCCAACTCAGATTTTATAGATCTTGTGAATATTAATCTTCCATTGTTAATTTAAGACTTTGTCCTCTGGTAGACAGAGTATTGGGTCCCCAGAGATGCTGATGTCCCAGTTCCCTAGGAATTGGAAATATGTTACATTATGTGACAAAGATGAATTATGATTGCAGATGGAATTAAGGAAGCTAATGAGTAGATGCTGACATTACCCTGGATTAACAGGTTGGAGATACAAGGTTTCAGGGTCTGAGGGAGATATGGTTTGGGGAAAAATGACCAGAGATTCAACCTTGCTAGCTTTGAATATGGAAGAGGAGGCCATGAGGCAGGGAATTTGGGTGGCCAAAGGAAGGAAAGGAAAGAGATTCTCCTCTAGACCATTTAGGAGAAAGCAGCCCTGACAACATCTTGATTTTGGCTCACTGGGACCATTATGAACTTCTGACCTCTGAAAGTGTAGGATGACACATTTAGGTTGTTTTAAGCCACAAAATTTGTGGTAATTTGTTATAGCAGCAATAGGAAGTAATACATCCCCCACCTATTTAAAAGACTTGAGAGATTAGAGGTTAAAGCATTGCACAAGGGGAGACATTTGAAAGTACAAAGATCCTTGGGCACCTGGATGACCAGTTGGTTAAGGATCCTGTTATGGTTCAAGTCATGATCTGATCTCACGGCTTGTAAGTTCAAGCCCCACATCAGGCTCTCTGCTGTTGGCACAGAGCCCACTTTGAGTCCTCTGTCCCTCTTTCTCTCTGCCCCTCCCCACTCGTGCACACTCGTTCTCTCTAAAAATAAATAAACATTAAAAAACAAGTCCAAAGATCCCACTGATTGAAGAGAGCATGTATAGACGATAACACTTGCACAGCAGATTTTGTTTCACTCTTTCTGACCTCAAAGGCAAAAAAAGAAACATCTTCATTTACATAGTTTTTTGGGTTCTGATGACATCAGGCAAATAACACCTGAAAATGAACATTTTTCTTTGGACTGTACCAGAGCTGGGATTTATTCAAGTAACCTCATTTAGAAAACACTGAGGAACATTGAAGACAATTGTTTTAACCAGGGTTTAGGAAAAGATAATGGAGTTTTCTCTTTGGGTCCTGAGGGAGCAAAGTCTTTGTTGTGACACATGAAAGCAACTCAGAGAAGATTCAAGATTATATATTCAGGACTTTCTTTTGAAAATCTTACTTCGTGTAGAGATACTGCCTGGCGAGAGACCTGAAAGAAAAGTTAATCCAGCTGATGAAAAGTCAATGTTCTGGGTACACAGAGAGTAAAGCACATGATTTCCTCTTCAGGAAAGAAGTCTTTAGGCAGAGAGGAGCTCAATGAAAGTGGAGCACCTTCTGCTCTTGGAACATTCCAGTGAAGGAGAAAGGTAAGGGTCCTCCTTCCCCAACAAAGAGGAAAGTTCAAGGGTACCATTCCTCACCACTTCAGGTAAGGTAGCCTGAATAGCTGTTGCTGGAAGTGAAGATGTTGCCCACAACCATGTGTCCTTTTCTACATGCAAAGAGACAAAACCAAACTTTTGCAGCAAGTGCCAGCCGGTGAAACAACGCTATAATTATATCTGCTTTGTAGATAATGCTACAACCTTCATCTAGTCTAGGCCAAAGTGTGAAGACCTGAAAAAGGAAGATTTAATACATAGTGGTGGCTGTTGATTTAGATACTTGGATGGGTGTTAAATCACCAGCCTCCTACCAAGATAAGCAATTAAACAATAACAAAAATAAAATTGAAAGAAAATAAAAACAATAAAAAATTGTTTAAAATAACAAAATAAAATTGGAGAGTTAACACTGCCGTCTAAATTCATATGTTGAAAGATAATCTTTGGCTAAATTTTTCTGAGGTATAAATACATTTTCCCCTAACATTGGTGGAGGCATCAATGCAAGAGCGAACCATGCATCACTTTCCTGATCTGCCTCTACTTGGGGGTCATACATGCAAGAGACCAGTTGAGCTTTTTTCTTTTTTTTTAATTCTCAGAAGGATTTTTTTTAAATTTTCATCTTTTCTTCATATTCATCCACCACCGTAACATATTTATCTTCAGATATTTGAGTCATAAAAATAGAAGAAAATGATTTTGTTCTAAAATTTATTTAGAATAAGATACTGATTATCAGGAGACTAAGGGAAATGACATACATCAAGTACATATTTTGTGCTGGATGCCAAGGAAGATATTTTAACATGTTACTTCATTTAATCGTTACAATGACATTCCAAACCAGGTTTGATTTTCTCTGTTTTATAAATGAATATATTTTATCTCAGACCAGAAAAGCTAAGATTCCAATCTGTGGTTCCTTTCCATGCCTATACTTTTCCCATTATATTACTTTACTATTTATTTTATTTAATTTCCACCTCAGAAATACTCATTGCTATTTTAGAGAGAAATGAAGTTTATTTATTTAGTTTGAGAGAGAGAGAAAGAGAGAGAGAGAGAGAGAGAGAGAGAAAACCAGCAGGGTGGGAGCAAAGACAAAGGGGGACAAAGGATCCAAAGCAGGCTCTATGCTAACACCAGAGACCCCGATGTGGAGCTTAAAGTCACAAACTGAGAGATCATGAATTGTGCCAAAGTCAGATACTCAAATAACTGAGCCACTCAGGTGCCCCTATTTTAGGAAGAAATAAATAAAAGTACTATGATATCTATAACTCCATGTTGAAAGGTGATGCTATAAATTTTAACATTTGTTAAATACGAATTGAGGAAGTTCTACATGATCTTAACTCTCTGGAGGAATGTGGGGAAAAAAACCCCAAATGGGTAAACCAAATGTTTCCAAATACCTGTACATTTGGCATCATCCAACTCACTAATGCATATGCTTAGTGTAATTAATTTTTTTAAATGTTTTACTTGGTTATGTTTAGTATTAAAAATACAGTGAAGAAAGAAAATATCCCCATTTTCTTCCCCAACTCCTTTACCAAGGAGTGGCTACTCAACATGGGTATCCTGGTGGGTATCCTCCCAGATATTTTTCAAGTTTGTTTATTTATTTTGAGAGAGAGAGTGTGTGTGCATGTGAGCTGGGGAGGGGCAGAGAGAGGAGGAGAGAGAATCCCAAGCAGGCTCTGCACTGTCAGCACAGAGCCCAATGCAGGGCTTGATCCCGTGATCTGTGAGATCATGACCTGAACCAAAATCAAGAGTCAACTCTCAACTGGCTAACCCAACCAGGCCCCTCCAGATATTTTTTAAATTATGCATATGATTACAGCATGCACACACATAAGTGAAATTATGCTTACAGTTCTGATGCTTTTGATTTCTAACACAAGTGTATTTTGTTGATATTTTTCTATTGTAGATAACTACCTCATTTCCTTTTAAAGTTTGAATGGTGTATCGCTTCTCGGCCTTTTGGCTAAGATCAAGTGTAAAGTTTGAATGGTGTTATTTGGTTGGATTTGTCATTTAGACAGTTCAAGATTGTACAATCTTGTAAATATTTAGGAAAAAAATCACCAATGTTCTCAAAATCTTGTTCTTTTTCACAGGAAATGATAAGATGACTAAAAATAAAGAAGTATGTATAATTTATTTTATGTTTCATGTCGATTTCACTTATGAATTGCAGTGTTACTAAAAATGATGCTACATTTAATGTTTATTTTTTCAAGTTTTTATTGGCTACTCTTAAGGCTACATAAGTAAGGATTGTGTTTTATTAAATGTAATATATTGAGGCTTCAAAAAGGTAAAAGATGTTTTTTTTTTGTTGTTCTCATCCTGCAAGAACCTACTTATGACCAAGTTACTGAACACTTTTCAGGATATGAACTAGGGGTTTGGGTAAAAGGAATCATCTTATTCTAAGCTCAAAAGAGCCTCTGGGTTCTCAGGAGAATGTCAAAGCAGGATACTGGCTTTGGGGGTAAAATGAGGACATTCAACCTATAAGACAACAGGGACTAGAAGGGAAACCAGAACCTTCATAAACCCATGTCAAGGCAGGGCTCCACCTGACGTTGCTACTTAAGTTCAAGAAAAGAAAATAGGGCAGTGGCAGAAGGGATCTCGGAGATAGCCCTCAACTTCTTCACCTGTTAAGTCATACTGCTTGAATCTGCCTTGTTGACTCTTTATAGGTAGGGTACAACTGTCCTGCGGGATCTTCCTTCACCTATTCTCAGAGATTTTCACTACCTCTCTTCCTTATTGGGTTCCTTGACTCTGACATCTCATATTATCCTCTTTTTTTTTGTTTTTCTTTCATTTTAATAAAAACTATATCTTCCACTATTATAAAAAAATAAATTTGAGTACAGTGGAACACATATATAGTAGGTTGTGAAATCTTAAGTGTACATCTTGATAAGTTTTAACACATGTGCATATCTGTGTAACTACCATCCAGATTCAGGTATAAAAAATTTACTGGGTTCAGAAAGTTTTCTTTTGTACCTTTTTGTTAATATCCTTCTCCACCAAAAATAAACACCATTCTGATCTCTATCACTATTGATGAGTTGTGTTTGTTCTTGAACTTCATATGAATGGAACCACACGATATATATTTTTTTGTGACTTACTCCTTTGGCTCAACATTTTATCTACACTTTTGAACAGGGAAGTAGTTGATCTGTTTTTATTGCTGTGTAGTATAATTATTCAGTCCATTATACAATCAATTAACATTTGGGTTATTTCCCAAATATTTTTGTACCTGTATTCTGTACATGTCTTTTGTACATGCATTTCTTTTGCACTTGGGTATATACGTTGAGGTAGTATTATTGGAGCATTGGATAGATATATGCTTAGATTTAGTAGATCTTTGGAAAATAGTATCCCAAACTGGGTGTACCAATTTATACCTCAGCCAGCAAAGTCCAATAGACTTCATTGGTCCACATTCTTGAAAATGCTTGATTTTGTCAATCTTCTCAATTTCAGACATTGTGATAGATTTGTAGTAGTATCTCATTGTGGGCTTAATTTTTTATATCCTTAATAAGAAATGATGCTGAACAATTTTAATATCTTTATTGGCCGCATAGATATCCTTTTTTGTGAATCCCTATTCCATTCTATTTTCCATTTTTCATTGGGCTGCTTGTATTTTTCCTTATTTATGTATAGGGTTCTTTATATGTTTCAAATATAACCTCTGTATATATTACACATATGTTTTTCAACTTACTGGCATAATGCTGTTTCTAATATCCTTTTTTTATGGTTTTTAATGACTTTAGTATCTGTAGCTATTTTCCCTTTATTAATGCTGATAGGGGTATTATGTTGTTTTTTTTTTGTGGTCTGCCAGTCCTTTATCAATTTTAAAATATTTTCAAAGAATCACTTTTTCCTAAATTGAGTTCTGCAATTTCATGACTGTTTTTGTTTCATTGATTCATTATTTATTCTTATACTCTTATTTTTTGGAATCTTTTTCTTTTTCTTTTTTATTCTCAAGTTATCTAGCATACAGTGTAGTTTTGGCTTCAGGAGTAGAACCCGGTGATTCACCTCTTACATATGACACCTAGTGCTATTCGTGAAGAGTGCTCTCCTTAATGCCCATCACCCATTTAACCCATACCCCCACCCTAACACCCCCATCAACCCTCAGTTTGTTCTCTGTAGTTAAGGGTCTCTTACGGTTTGCTGCTCTCTCTGTTTTCATCTTATTTTTCTCTCCCTTCCCCTATGTTCATCTGTTTTGGTTCTTAAATTCTGCATATGAGTGAAGTCATACATTTTATCTCTTTGACTGACTTATTTCACTTAGCATAATACATTCTAGTACCATCCATGTTGTTGCAAATGCCAAGATTTCATTCTTTTTCATCACCAAGTAGTATTCCATTGTGTGTATGGATGTATATGTATGTATATACATCCATGCATTCCATTTTGATATATATATCACATCTTCTTAATCCATTTTGTCAGTTGATGGACATTTGGGCTCTTTCCATAATTTGGGCTCTTTCCATAATTTGGGCTCTTTCCATAACTTGGCTATTTGATTGATAGTGCTACTGTAAACATTGGGGTGCATGTGCCTCTTTGAATCAGCATTTTTGTATCCTTTGGCTAAATACCTAGTAATGGAATTGTTGGGTCTTAGGGTAGCTCTATTGTTAATTTTTTAAGAAACTTCCATATTGTTTTCCAGGGTGGCTGCACCAGTTTGCAGTCCCACCAGCAGTGCAAAAGTGTTCCCCTTTCTCTGCCTCCTTGCCAATGTCTTTTGTTTCCTGAGTTGTTCATTTTAGTCATTGACAGATGGTTTTGATTTGTATTTCCCTGATGAGTGGTGTTGAGCAGTTTTTCTTGTGTCTTGTCTTAGTTATCTGGATATCTTCTTTGGAAAAGTGTCTATTCATGTCTTTTGCCCATTTCTTCACTGGATTATTTGATTTTTGGGTTGGGTTTGATAAGTTCTTAATAGACTTTGGATACCAACCTTTTATCTGTAATGTCATTTGCAAATATCTTCTCCCATTCCATTGGTTGACTTTTAGTTTTGTTGATTGATTCCTTTGCTGTGCAGAAGTTTTTATCTTGATGAGGTCACACTAGTTCATTTTGCTTTTGTTTCCCTTGCCTCTGGAGACACATCTAATAAGAAATTGCTGGGGCTGAGGTCAAAGAGGTTGCTGCTTACTTTTGCTATGATTTTGATGGTTTCCTGTCTTACATTTATGTCTTTTATCCATTTTGAATTTATTTTTGTGTATGGTGTAAGAAGTGGTCCAAGTTTATTCTTTTGCATGTTGCTTTCCAGTTTTCCCAGCACCATTTGCTGAAGAAACTGTCTTTTTTCCATTGGATATTCCTTTTTGATTTGTTGAAGATTAGTTGGCCATACATTTGTAGGTCCATTTCTGGGTTCTCTATTCTGTTCCCTTGATCTATGGATCTCTTTTTGTGCCAGTACCATACCATTGATACCGTTGATGATTATAGCTTTGTAATAGAGCTTGAAGTCCAGAATTGAGATGCCTCCAGCTTTGATTTTCTTTTCCAGGATTGCTTCAGCTATTTGAAGTCTTTACTGGTTCCATACAAATTTTAGAATTGTTTGCTCTAGCTCTATGAAGAATGCTGGTGCTATTTTGATTGGGATTGCATTGAATGTGTAGATTGTTTTGGGTAGTATTGACATTTTAACAACATTTGTTCTTCCAATCTATGAACATGGAATGTTTTTCCATTTCTTTGTGTCTCCTTCAATTTCTCTCATAAGCTTTCTATAGTTTTCATTGTACAGATCTTTTACCTCTTTGGTTAGGTTTATTCCTAGGTATTTTATGGTTTTTCATGCAATTGTAAAATCCCCTACTATTATGGTATTATTATCAGTGAGTTCCTTTATGTTTGTGAGAAAGAGAGATAGATCACATGGGGTAGGGGCAGAAAAAGAGGGAGAGAGAGAATCCCAAGCAGGCTCTGCACTGTCAGCATAGAGCTGGACACAGGGCTATATCTCATAAACCATGAGATAATTACCTGAGCTGAAATTAAGTCAGACACTTAGGTCAGATACTTAATTGACTGAGGCACCCAGACACCCCTGTGCTTACTTTTTGTATAGTGTCTTGAGTTTATGAGTTGGTTTTGTCCATCAGTTTAAATAATACTTGGCCAGAATGTCTTCACACAATGCTTCTGCCCCATTCTGATTTTCTTTACTTTCTGGAGCCCTATGATACTATCTTAGACATTCCCAATGTCTCCTGTATCTCTTTTCTCTTTATCCTTTCTGATGTGTCTTCCAGAAAGCTTCCAGATCAGCTTCCAGATCAGCTCACTGATCTTCTGGTATATTGTTTCTAATATTTTATTAAATATAAATTTATTTGCTATTGTAGTTTTTATGTTTTCTCAGTTCTACAATTTCCATTGTAATCCCTTTTAATGGATGCCTTATCTTTAGAAATATGGAAATTCTCCATATTTCCTCTAATTTCATGACAGCATCAATTATAGTTATTTTAGAGCACTTGTCTGTTGATTTCACACCTGAATCAATTGTGGATCTGTTTGTTTTCTGTTTCTTTCTTCCTATTTCTTAGTACATTTGTCCTGTATTTTTAAAAACATGTATCATAAGTTTTTATTGGATACAAGAAATTTGGGATGAAAAATAGAAGAGTGGATCATTAAGGTCTCGTACAATATTAGCTTTAGGGTTTATTATGGTTGTTATATTTATTTTACCCTTAATACTAGAAAAAGGCCTAAGTTCTAGGTCATGGCTTGTAACCTGAGGATGAGATCACAATCCTGAATGAGTGATCATCAGTAGGCTAAATAAAAAGCTCAGAAAATTTGGTATCTCACTGAGGTTTAATCTCCCATTTCTGTCTTACCAATATCCCTTATTAAATGAAATTGATGTTTAGATTTTTAGTTTCCTAACTGCTGTTTGCCATTGGGTTTCTTGAATTTTCCCCTTGCACATGTTCATACCCAGCCCAGATGTCAGCCAATGACTGGTGAGGCAATCGCACATGGATTTTTTTTAGTTTATTTTTTAAATTTACATCCAAATTAGTTATCATATAGTGCAACAATGATTTCAGGAGTAGATTCCTTGATGCCTCTTACCCATTTAGCCCATCCCCCCTCCCATAACCCCTCCAGTAACCTTCTGTTAGTTGTCCATATTTAAGAGTTTCTTATGTTTTCTCCCCCTCCCTGTTTTTACATTATTTTTGCTTCCCTTCCCTTGTGTTCATCTGTTATGTGTCTTAAATTCCTCATATGAGTGAAGTCATATGATATTTGTCTTTCTCTGACTGACTTATTTTGCTTAGCATAATACCCTCTAGTTCATCCATGTAGCTGCAAATGGCAAGATTTAATTCTTTTTGATTGCCGAGTAATACTCCATAGATGTATACCACATCTTCTTTATCCATTCATCCATCAATGAACATTTGGGCTCTTTCCATACTTGGCTATTGTTGATAGTACTGCTATAAACATTGGGATGCCTGTGCCCCTTTGAAACAGCATACCTGTATCCCTTGGATAAATACCTAATAGTGCAATTGCTGGGTTGTAGGGTAGTTTTATTTTTAATTTTTTGAGGAAACTCCATACTGTTTTCTAGAGTGGCCTCACCAGTTTGCATTCCCACCAGCAGTGCAAAAGAGAAAGTGAAAGCTTGACCTCCTCCTGGTCGATTTGGATGCCTTTTATTTCTTTGTGTTGTCTGACTGCTGAGGCTAAGACTTCCAATACTATGTTGAATAACAGTGGCAAGAGTGGACATCCCTGTCTTGTTCCTGACCTTAGGGGGAAAGCACTCAGGGTTTCCCCATTGAGGATGATATTAGCAGTGGGTCTTTCATATATGGCTTTTCTGATCTTGAGGTATGATCCTTCTATCCCTACTTTCTTGAGGATTTTTATCAAGAAAGGATGCTGTATTTTGTCAAATGCTCTTTCTGTATCTACTGAGAGGATCATGTGGTTCTTGCCCTTTCTTTTATTGATGTGATGAATCACATTGATTGTTTTGTGGATATTGAGCCATCCCTGCATCCCAGGTATAAATCCCACTTGGTCGTGTTGAATAATGTTTTCAGTGTATTGTTGGTTCTGGTGGTTAATATCTTGTTGAGGATTTTTGCATCCATGTTCATCAAGGAAATTGGTCTATAATTCTCCTTTTTTAGTGGGGTCTCTGTCTGGTTTTGGAATCAAGATAATGCTGGCTTCATAGAAAGAGTTTGGACGTTTTCCTTCCATTTCTATTTTTTGGAACAGCTTCAAGAGAATAGGTTGTTAACTCTTCTTTAAATGTTTGGTAAAATTCCCTTGGAAAGCCATCTGACCCTGGACTCTTGTTTTTTGGAAGATTTTGATTACTAATTTGATATCTCTCCTGGTCATGGGTCTGTTCAAATTTTCTATTCTTCCTGTTTCAGTTTTGGTAGTGTATGTATACGTTTCTAGGAATTTGTCCATTTCTTCCAGATGCCCATTTTATTGGCATATATATTGGCTCATAATATTCTCTTATATTTGTTTTTATTTCTGCTGTGTTGGTTGTGATGTCTCCTCTTTCATTCTTGGTTTTATTTATTTGGGTCCTTTCCTTTTTCTTTTTGATAAAACTTGCTAGTGGTTTATCAATTTTGTTAATTCTTTCAAAGAGTCAGCTTCTGGTTTCATTGATCTGTTCTACTTTTGTTTTGTTTTGTTTTGTTCTTTGTTTTTTGTTGTTTTTCTTTTATAGCATTGATTTCTGCTCTAATCTTTATTATTTCTGTATTCTACTGGTTTTGGGTTTTATTTGCTGTTCTTTTTCCAGCTCTTTAAGGTGTAAGCTTAGGTTGTGTATCTGGGACCTTTCTTCCTTTTTTAGGAAGGCCTGGATTGCTATATACTTTTCTCTTATGACCACCTTTGCTGCCTTCCAGAGGTTTTGGGCTGTGGTGTTATCATTTTCATTGGCTTCCATGTACTTTTTAATTGCCTCTTTAACTTCTTGGTTAGCTCATTCATTCTTTAGTAGGATGTTCTTTAGTCTCCAAGTATTTGTTATTTTTCCAAATTTTTTCTTGTGGTTGAGGTTTTAGGCTGTGTGTTATCATTTTCATTGGCTTCCATGTACTTTTTAATTGCCTCTTTAACTTCTTGGTTAGACCATTCATTCTTTAGTAGGATGTTCTTTAGTCTCCAAGTATTTGTTATTTTTCCAAATTTTTTCTTGTGGTTGATTTCAAGTTTCATAGCATTGTGGTCTGAAAATATGCATGGTATGATCTTGATCTTTGTGTATTGTTGAGTGCTGATTTGTGTCCCATTATGAGATCTATTCTGGAGAATGCTCCATGTGCACTGGAGAAGAATGTATATTCTGCTGCTTTAAGATGAAATGTCTGATTATATCTGTTAAGTCCATCTGGTCCAGTGTGTCATTCAAAGCCATTGTTTCCTTTTTGATTTTCTGTTTACATGATATATGCATTGCTGTAAGTAGGGTGTTGAAGTACCCTACTACTATGGTATGATTATCAATGAGTTCCTTTATGTTTGTGATTAATTGATTTATATATTTGGGTACTGTCACATTTGGAGCATAAATGTTTACAATCGTTAGGTCTTCTTGGTGGATAGACCCCTTAATTGTGATATAATCTCCTTCTTCATCTCTTGTTACAGTCTTTATTTTAAAGTCTAGATTGTCTGATACATATATGGCTACTCTGGCTTTCTTTTGTTGACCATTAGCATGATAGATGGTTCTCCATCCCTTACTTTCAATCTGAAGGTGTCTTTAGGTCTAAAGTGGGTCTCTTGAACTTTTTTCCCTTGCTGCTTGACTTTTTTCCCTTGCTGCTTTCATGATTCTCTCCTTTCCTGAGTATTTCGTGAATTTGACTATGATATGCCTTGTTGATGGTCGGGTTTTTTTTAATCTTATGGGAGTCTTCTGTGCTTCCTGGATTTTGATGTCTGTGTCTTTCCCCAGGTTAGGAAAGTTTTCCACTATGATTTTTTCACATAACTCTTCTACCCCTTTTCTCTCTTTTCCTTTTCTGGGACCCCTATGATTCTCATGTTGTTCCTGTTTAATGAGTCACTGATTTCTCTAATTCTTAAATAATGCTCTTGTGCCTTCGTCTCCCTCTTTTTTTCTGCTTCCTTATTCTCCATAATTTTGTCCTCTATATCGCTGATTCTCTGTTCTCCCTTATCCATCCTTGCCTCTGTGGCATCCATTCGAGATTGCAGGTCAGTTATACCATTTTCTATTTCATCCTAACTAGATTTTACTTTTTTTTTTGTCTCTGCAGAGAGAGATTCTAATCTGTTTTCCATGCCAGATAGTATTCTTATTATTGTGATTCTAAATTCTGGTTCAGACATTTTGTTTGTATCGTGTTGATTAAGTCCCTGTCATTTCTTCCTGCTTTTTCTATTGGGGTGAATTCCTTTGTTTCATCATTTTGTAGGAAGAAAAGGAATTAAGGTAAAAAAATTTTAATTAAAAAATTAAAAACAACACACACACACACACACACACACACACACACACACACAAATCATATAAATGATGCTAGATCCTAGGTGTGTTTTTGTCTGGTTATTGAAAGAAGTTTGATAGATTATAGAAAAAAGGAAAGAAAAAAAGGAACAAAAAAAGAAAAACAAGGGAAAAAAGGAAAACATTGGAAAATTTGAGAAAATGAATACAATGAAATAGAATAAAATGAAATAATGGAAGAAAAATAGAATTTGAAAAATTTATGAAAAAGTAAAAAATATAGGAGAAAAAATAAAAATATTTTTAATCATAACTGAAAATAAAAATAATTTTTTTCTCTTTCTGTATTCAAGAAAAAGAAAGTAAACGAAAGAGAAAATTGAATAGATGGACCAGTGAACAGATTGAAATACAATTAAAATTACATCGTTTTCCCCTATAAGTCAAACTATGAAGCACTTTATAGTACATAAACTAAGCAGGCAGAGAGATTTGTGGTGTTCGTGAAGAGCGTGTTTGGCCCAATTGGGCAGGGCTTAGTGTAACGGCTCCATTCTCCACTAGATGGTGCTGCTTAGCTTAATGGGGTGGATTGTTGTGGAACTTTGTAGGTGTGTATGTGCATGTGCAGGAGAAGTGAAAATGGCGTTACCCAGCTACCTAGTCTCTAGTATTAGAACACTGTGCTCTCCCTGAACAGCTGTCACACCCGTCCTTTGTCTCCGGCTTCCATCCACTCCCAGATTTTACTCTGTGACCAAGCCGTCAGGTTGCCAGGTGGCACCTCCCTCCTGAGTTTTATCTCAGATGTGACTTTGTTTCCTGAATATTCGCAGGACTATGCTGCTACCAATGCCCAGAGATTGTGGCTGGGTGCCAGCCTGCCCTAGAAAAAGTTCATGCAACTGCGAAGCAGCAGTGTTTCAGGGATTATGGAAAATCACAATACACATCTTGCCCCAGGCTTCAACCTTAAGGACCTCCTTGTTCCAGCACCAGTGAATGTGGTTGTTCTCTGGGGTCTGCTGGGACAGGGTGGCCACAAACCTCTACGAAATGTCCTTCCAGCCATGGAACTGCTGTTCCCTGTGTGGCCTGAGGACTCATGGACCCCACTCTGCTCCTGGGGATTCGTCCTTCCCACCAGAGCACCACCAGATATTGAGCTGCAGAGTTTCAGACTCTGCGCTCCCCTTGTTTATAGAGTCTTAATGGAATTTAAACCCTCTCCTTTCTCCTTTCTCCCTTTTTAGTTCATTCCCTGTGGCTGTTTTCACTTTTCCACTTTCTTTCCAACTACCTTTCTTGGGGTGGGGGGAAGTTCCTGTACTCTACCCCTGTCTCCGTCTTCTCTCCGCAAGCAAAAACAGCTTCCTGCCCTCCGCAGCTTCTCTCTCCCCCAGTTCACCTCTCCACACCGTGTACCTGCTGAGTTCTGTGGTTCAGGTTGTGTAGATTGTTGTGTTAATCCTCAAATCAGTTTTCTAGGCGTGCAGGATGGTTTAGTGTTGATCTGGCTGTACTTCATGGACACAAGATGCAAAAACACTTCCATGCTCCACACATGGATTTTGAAACCCTTTTATCTGTTGTTTTTCCTCTCTGTGCTCGTGCCTGTCAAGTTTCAGTACTCTATCAGCTCTAACCTTGAATTATATCTCCTTATCTAGTAAGACTGCTATTTTCTGCTTGGGCTCAAGTTTCCTGCACCACACATTAAGAGATACACATAAAGAAAAAGCTGAGGTGGATATGGAGGCCTCTTACTAAACGCTTCCCTTTTCTCAAGGATTATAGCACCTTAATTCCTATATATATTGGTTGTACTCCAATGCTGTCTGTTAATTTTCATATTCTTTCAAATTTATAATTGTTTTTAGGAGGAGCATTTTTTAATATCATCTACTCTATCTGTTGCCAGAACTAGAAGAAGTTCCTGTCCCAAGTGATTGGAAATTGTGTACTAATATGCCATGGTGTGAATTCATATTCATTTATTTTGCTGGGCAGTTAGGGAAGTCTTTCTGGAAACTCATGTTCTCTAGTTCTAGAATATTTCCTTGATTATATCATTGATGATTTTCCTTCTTAATTTTCATTCTTTTTCCATAAACTTCTCTATTGTTTAAATTTTGCACTTCCTGAAACTGTCTTCTAACTTTTCATAGTTCCTCTTCTGTTGTAGATTTATCTTTTTCCGTACTTTGTGAAAGATTCTTCTTAAGCTTAACTTCCAATTTCTTTTTAGTTTTTTTTTTTCTTTTTTAGTTTTTCATTTTTATTATCATGAATTTAAGTTAAGTGTTGGTAGCTTTTACTTTTCGGTTATCTAGACTCTTCTTGTAATATCTTTTACTCTCTCATGGATGTAATAGTTTTTCATATTTCTTGGTCGGCATTAATAATAGTCTTTTAAAAAGCTTTAACTGGCATAGTCTTGCTGCCTCCATTTTACCTTTTTTCTTTTTACATGTTTTTTTCCCCATGTTTTTGTTTTGTTTAATTTCGATGTTATATTGTCAGTGGTCTATATCTACGCTATATCTAGTTTTCAGTTTAAGATTAAGAGGTAAGGACTACCAAGTTGACAGAAGCTCTGAGTGCGTAAATGAGGCTTATAATGAGTTTCATTATATGTAATATGGCTGATGTAATTGTTGTATATATGACTTATATTATGCTGTTTTCTAAATTTAGTAGACCCGAAGTGTTAAATGACTGAAATACACATAAAAATTATTTCTTGCTCATTTGATAGTACTGAGCAGATAATTATGTTGGAGAGCATCACTTCTATACACAGTCGTTTAGTGCTCTAGACCAACAGAGGCTTTACCATCTTTAATATATGATGATCAAGGTCACCCTGGAGGTCACCTACATTTCATGCAGCTCAAAAGGGAAAATAACATGAAGAAAAGCTCTACAACAAGGTTTTATGGGCCTGCCAGGCCTAGAAGATGTGCACATTGATTCTTCTCATGTCCCATCACCAACATTTTTCATATGCATTTATAGGGTGATGAGAAATGCAGATTTTTGTTTGACTTCCACCTTATAGGGACAAATCTGTACTATAGAAGCAGATACTAATTTTTTGTTTTATAGCTAACCATGACTTCTACATTCTATGTTTATTTTATTTGTTTATTTATATTTAGCCAAATCAATTTGCTCAGAAAAGAAGATGCACAAGCTAGCATTTTGGGAGCCAACCTAGAGAGGGAAGAAAATAGTGTGGGAAGAGTCTCAATATCTAGAATGCATACATTGACTTAAAGCTGTGCTTAGGAGTATGAGAACTCTATCCTTAACTGTGTCAACTCTGTTTTATCTAGTTTAGATAATAAACTTTCAATCTTCTGCTGTGGTGGGATTTGGGGTAGATTACCAATAAAATGGAGTAGAGAATGAGATGTAGGGATTTAACTTCCTTGTCAACATATTCCAACTATTTTCTTAATCCAACCCTTCTCTATTGCCATGTCCTGAAATATCTGGTGCTTCTGATTCTTAAAACTTTCTTGGTATGGTTTCTGGCTTTATCTACTGCTGGCTTAGGATCTAGTTTTCTTAGGTCTGGGAAGTCAGTCAGTCACCAATTATCCATCTTTCCAAATTTGGTTCCACTTTTCCAAATTTTGTTCTGTTTCCACCTTTCAAATTTTTGTTTGTTTTCCCCCTTTGTTCTCTATGCTACCTCCATAAAAGAAAAACAGAATACTTTTTTCTGTAGTGTTAGTAAGATGTTGAGATCAAATTTGCTCTTTTACCCAGTAGTCTATGGGCATAATATTTTGAAATAATAAAAAAGTACATTTTTATCCTTGTAAATTATTTGCCATATTCCCCTATAGTGATTCTACCATTTGGACTCAGTGAAAGAAGGGTGAATGGTGTCCCCTCATGAAGGAAGAGTATATTATGTAAAAAGAAATCTATCATATGAGAACAAATACTTATCTTTCTGAACTGGTTGAGTGTAGGAAGAAGAAAACAAATGGAAGGACCAAGTGTATGTGTGTGCTCTTTCTCTCCTTTCTCTGGGCTGAAGTTCCAAGAGAAGTTTTTTATTCAATATACCACTAGATAAATTTGGTGATGCTGTGGTGGAGGCGTGGGGAGACTATTCATGGTTGCAGGGATTGACTGGACATGAACTGAGAAAGTTGTAATTCCATCTGAATGCTCAGTCATGTTAAGATTCGTGTTAGAACAACATAGAGGAGGTTCTTTATGGACAGTTTACAGAGGATCCAGACATTTTTACATGCCGTGGTTGATAAATTCAATGAGGTTGAGAGGATTGATTTTCCAACAGAAGTCTCAAGGTAGAACTAAGGGGCTACACAGTATGAGGATATTGTGACTAGAGAAAAGTGCTGAGATGCATAGACTTCAGCTTTGAGAGCCAACACCATGTTCCAACAGGCCCACAGGATCAGCTATGGACATCAGTGAACCTTACACAGAGTCCAGAGATCAGACAAGGCACACATTCAAAGAAGAGACACAGTTCTCCATTTCACAAAATCACAAGATATCTAAATGAATCTCTTCCCCATCATTTTGGAGAAGCTAGGCATTTAACTTAAAACCTTCATTTACTCAAAAGATAGCATTTATTGGTTTTCTATTGCTACTGTAACAAACCAACACAAATTTAGTGGTTTAACACCACTATATTGTCTTACAATTCTTGAGATTGGGAGCCCAAAATGGGTGTCACCAAGCTAAAATCAAGATATAGGCAGAGTTGTGTTCCTTTCCTTTCCTTTTCCAGCCTCTAGAGGCTACCTTTCTTCCTTGTTCCACCTTTAAAGTCTACAGTGTTGCATCTCATCTCTTTGACCTTTCTTCTGTAGTCACATCTCTAACTTTTTTCTTATGCTTCCCTCTTCTACTTGCAGGGACCCTTGTGAGTACTTTGGGTTTATGCAGATAATCTAGAACAACGTCCCTATTTTAAGATCAGCTGATTAGCAACCTTAATTCCACCAGCAACTTTTTTGGTTTAACATTTATTTATCTTTGAGAGACAGCAAGACAGAGCAAGCGGGGGAGGGGCAGAGAGAGAGGGAGACACAGAATCTAAAGCAGGCTCCAGGCTCTGAACTGTCAGCACAGAGCCCCATGTGAGGCTTGAACCCACAAGCCGTGAGATCATGACCTAAGCCGAAGTCTGGTGCTTAACCAACTGAGCCACCCAGGCGCCCCTAATTCCACCAGCAACTTTAATTTCCCTTTGCCATGCAAGGAAATATATTCACAGGTTCTGGAGATTAGGATGTGGACATTTCTGGAGGGTCATTACTCTCTCTACCACAGTTGAAATAACTCAAAAGAGACCATTGAAACCATGAAAGAATGAGATAAGTTGGCGAATTTAATTTCCCCTTCCCACCCCCAGTTACTTGATGGGATGGGCAGATGAGAAAAATTAGATCACTTTTAAAGTGGAGAAGCCATGTTTCCTTTCCACATCAGTCCTATAGAATGAATTTTTTATTTTATTGCATGCAAATTATGAGGTAAATCGGATAACTTTCTTATTAATCATAGATTTAGCAACCATTGCTTAATCTAATTCTGGATTTATGTCATGACTTGAGTAGGACTTTTGTCTCTTATTCATCCTGGATGTTAAAAGCAATTTTTATTTAGATGAAAATCATTACCTAAAGACTATGAGATAATTCTAGATGCCTGGTGACAACTTCTTAAATGAAAATTTCTCATTTTTCTTTTCAAGTTCTCTGCTATTCCTTCTCTATAGATTAACAAATAGTAATTATAGAGCATGATATTAACAGTTGGTAAAAACCTGTGGCTGTTTTTCTAATAGAATATTTCTCTTTAGGAGATTAATCTGCTTCAAGAAGTTCTGTTCCATTGTGTATTTAGATGTCATGATTTATTATGTTCTTTTTTTCCATGAAGTACCTTTAATAAACAATCCTAAATGAAACAACTGGGAACTTTGCAAAAGAAACAAGTTTTAAAAACTGAGGTATTAAGTGTTTTATTCCACAGGGATGCATGGCTAACCTTTTTTTGAGGTCAATATAAATGAGATCAATCACAAAAGTAATAAGTATCCTTTGGAAACAGATTCATGCACTGGGGTAATCCAAAAGTGGCACCTTTAAAAATCCTGCGTTTCTCATATCTCATAAAGATGATCATTGTTAAAGAGTTCAAGAATTGCTTTTTTGGAATCCAGATTACAGACACTGAAATTTTAAGCAGTGAATTTGTGGGCACAAAAGCAGCCAGATATTTAGTTATCATGATGATTAACTGCATCTTGTTTTGTCATCTGGATCCCTGTCATTGTGTAGACAGAGACATAAACAGTGGTTTCTTGACGTTGATTATACTATGAATAATTTCCACACTTATTAAAATGGCTTAAGGTTTTTTTTAAAGAATGAGTCACATCAAGAGACTGACAAGTTGCTTTTTAATTTATTATTTTTGCATCTCTCTCCAAGTTGGCTCCACATATAGAATGCATTGTATTATTTTTAAAATTAATGTGATTGGATGCTATTTTACATTCTTACAGCCAATTTGTGTTGACTTGGCTCTTTTGATGAGATCATCGTGATTATAAATCTAAGGTTGTGCTTTTGATCTTTATAAAGAAGTTTGCTTACTTCCATCCAGGGAACACAGATGGCACTCATATTCTCCGTACGCTTATTTTATAAATTCGTGTCTTTGATCTTATGGGAAGACACTGTTAATTCCTTATCTTTAGTAAAGCTCCACCAATTAAGAATATCCTAACGTCAGATAAGAACTATATTTTTAATAAAATATAGTAGCCTGATGAGTGGAAATATGCTAACTAGTTACTAATTTTCATTGGGTGTCATGTCTAAAATTAATGGTTTAAATTTCTAAGATATATTGTAGGTCTAAGTTCTCTAGTAAAATGATTTCAAATAAAATTTTATTGCAAAACTATTTTGGTATGAGTAGCACATTAAAATCTCACAACTGCATTTTGTATTTGGGTGTGAGAAGAACAGTAAATCCTAATACTAAAATACTATGAAAAATGCAATGTTGTTTTCCAAAATATCTAATAATTCAAACTATGACATAATGATATAGTAGGAAGTGGGAAGCCTAACTTGCCAGGCTTAATATATTATGGTACTTACCGAAGGCCTCTTTTATTTTTAGTGTTCATTGTTTATAAATCCCTATTTGTTTAAGGAGATCAGGTATAGACCATCCACTAATCTTATTATAAAATTATTTTATTCATCAATATACTCTGTATAATGGTGAATTCCTAAGTACATTCTATGTGTTAGTGGAATCTACACATATGTGAGTTTATTAATATTATTAGAGTTTATCCTGTTTTGATTTTTACTTTGCAAAATGGATCACTTGCAGTTAAGTATTATCTTTTGGATTTTCTTAGGCTTTTTTGTACAATGCCAGATCAAAGAATTGAGATGACTGGGTAGAAAAGTTGTGTGTTCTTACAGAAAAAGAGAGTGGCCATGTTGTGTGTGTGTGTGTGTGTGTGTGTGTGTGTGTGTGTGTGTTTGAGAGAGAGATGAGGTCTACATATCTTAATTTGATTACCAGTAAATTTTTTGTGATTTACTTGAATATTTTGAAAAACTGGACTTTGATAGCAAAACCATCAGCAAGGTGAGGCAAGTAGCTTCTTAGGTTTCTCTTCAATCACCCAGAAAAGAAGCATCTTACATGGTATATTAAGTAACTAATCGACGTCTTTGATTTCTGGTATTTTGATTTCAATGTGTGTAGCAGTTCAGGAATAAAAATGTCATCTTTTCTTATACTATTTTTTTTTTTTTCATAATGATTCTCTTGATCTCTTACTGGTCTAGTTTGGATTTTGCCTCACCTATCCTTCCTACCAAAACTTGATTTTTGGGAAGTCTAGATACAAGAACTGTGCTTTTTAAAAATTCTCATAAAATGCAAAATCAATTTGAATATATTTTATAATACAAATCTTACAAACATTAATAAAAAGATGATAAAATATAAATTGATAAAAATAACAGTGGGATTCTTTCTAGTATGGATGAACTATGTGTTATGTGCATGTATCTATATATGGATATACTATTTCTCCTAATGTGCTTACTATAATGATGAATTCCATTCATGATTAGAGAATCATGAGCTAAAAATAAAAATATACCCGAAAACATCGGTAAACATTGGTGAAATTCCACCTTAGGAAATAACCAATGCTTAAAGCTTACTTAGCATTCTGATTTGGAACAAGAAATATATAAATTATAGAATAATGAGAAAATTCAGAACTGCTAAGCACATCCCATTTTGATGATATTCTAAGTAGCCATAAAAGAAAATGCAATTTTATTTACCTGCAAAGACCGGAGCCAGAAATCTCCATTTCAAAATGCTTATTTCTTTACAGTGTGGCTGAATGGCCGTGAACAATGCAAATCGGTTTTACTTTCTAAGTTTATTATACTTACACATATTTTGGTAAGTTGTCTACCCAGATCCTTTATTATACAATGAGGTAACCCCCCCCCCCCCCCCCAGAGAAACCCCAAGTATCTTCTTTTCTTGGTCATCATATGCTGCTATTCTTCCCCTAGAAATTAATACACTCTGTATGCTGGCTCCTGTCTTTTCATCTCCTGCTGCAGAATCAGCGGTCATAACAGCTATTCTGTTCATGAATATGTAAATACAACATGCATAAAATAAAAAAATAGCGGGCGGTTCCCACTGCACACTATTCCCAACTCTGTTTAATACACAAAAAGCAAAGATTTAATTTTTCCACCATTTTGAGTCAGTGTTGTAAGGGATGCTATAATTATGTAACATGGAAATACATAAATGAGACATGCAGATGCTCATGATAGTTGGAATCCTAATAAATTGGCATCTATGCACGGCTATGGCAGTGCATACAGATACACTTATTACTTCCCTCTGATGCCTGGTGATAAGGCGGAAATGCCTTAGGTCCTCAGTAATCTTTTATTTGCTGACTAGGTTCCACTTCCATACCTCACCCCAATATATGACTAAAACAATGTTTAGATTATGCATGTATACCTATAGGTATATTTGCATATACATACACACACATTTTTTTTTTCTTTTGAAGGGGAGAAATGATGACTACATCCGTTCTAGTATTCTGGCTGAAGCATTAAGCTCTGGGAAGAAAATAATTGGGGGATTTTATTATTGAAATAAGCAAGCATGTTCATGCATATTTTTACGGCATGCATGCCTATGCGCCACTCCGTGCAAACAGTGCTATTGCAGCTCGTGTGCGGTAATTAGGTTGATGTAATTACGGTGAAATAAAGGCAGTCTCACTGATAATTTCACAGTGAATATTAAAGACATATGTGCCTTCCAGTGTACAATAAATGAACCTGAACTGCTGTCAGGGGCTAGGAGGACAGTGTGGCCAATGCACCTATTGTGTCCCTGCTGCAGAAAGGAGCCTGCCGATTGGCCACTGTCTGCAGCACATAGCACTGGCTGGTTATAAAGGACTTGTCTAGGGGAGAGCCTGTAGGTACTCCATTGTCTGGTAAAGTTCATATGACTGCATTCTTTTTTGCAAGGGGGGTGGAGGGAGAGCGGGGAAGGAGGGGGTGTCAGCTCAACTGTAAAAGCTGCACAGATTTTTTTCTTTCTCTCTCTCTGCCTCTCCATAGATCGTTTCTGTTTCATGCCCTGTCTCATTTCGCATAGCTAAAAAATAATGCTAATTAAGATCCCTTGTCTTAACCTGAAAATAATGACTCGGATATAATTAGAAATCTGGCTAGAGTTTAAAATTCTGGTAAGGGACCAAAAACATCAGTTACGGTGCTTAGGAGGGAAATGAAGAATTATTTTTCTGTAATCAAGGTAAACATGGCAGAGGGGGGTTCCCCCCTATCTTTTCTAACCAATTTTAACCAATGGTGTTCTACAGCAGATGAGAGGATACTGTATTTCGAAAACTATTTTAGCCATCAAATTGAAAGGACACAAATCAGTAGCAATAGAAGCCTTCTTAATCCTCCTTAGGATGCAATTCAGATGAAAGAACTGCTTTTTTTTTTATTTTCTTTTTGTATGTGTGTGTTATAGATGGATCTGAGAACGCTGTCTGGGCTTGGTGCCAAGCGCTGGTATTTCACAGCAGCGACCGCCTCACAGACGAGCTGTGGGAAGCAGGAGGGAGACTCTCTCTTAGGGTGGAGACACAGCTGGGCTGAACAAGATTTGCTTCAAACGACAACAAGAGAGACAGAAAGTATCTGGTTCAACCGCTGCCCAAGCAGGCAGGCACCAGAAGAGCTAGCAGCCAATCCGGCCATGCTCGAAGCCAGCTCTGCAGCTCAGCCAATCAGTGACATCACTGGTGAGAAACTCATTTACATCATGCAGTAATGAACTTTGTTTAACATAGCCTCCCCTCTTTCCTGTTACCCCCCCCTCCCCATATTAGGTCCTTCCATTAATTATTCTGGTGGCATAATTTAAACCTCTATGCAAAAATGTGGCTACATTCTCTCTGATAGCTTTTACCTTCCCCTCCCACCCCACCCACTGGTGTCTGCTGTCACTGAAAGTGATTCTGGGTACAATTCTGTTTTGTTTTGACCTTGCAAAATTATCGTCTCTTTCTTTAAAAAAAATCTTAGAAAGAAATTAAACCTTTGTTTATTTTATCTGACTGCACTTCCCCCTTACGAATAGCATGCTGTTTGCAAGTTGGGATTCAGAATTGTACGAGGTACTAGAGAATAAGGGAGTGCATTGCCACGGAACTTACAATTTTTCCAAGCAATCTGCATTTTAGCGCTTCCTTTAATGCTTTCAGATTTTGTGCCGCAGTGGCCATTTTACATACAGTGTTTTATCCAAAAAGCACTTAAGTGCATCTGTCACATGGAGGAAAGTTCACTCTGGTTATATTTCATTCTTCACTGCGCTCAGCCAACATGTCATTTTATTAATGAATAGAACTGAGGTCATTTCTGGACAAATCTCTCTCTTCCCATCCCAGCACAATGCACCTGATTTGCATCCATTTACTAGAAAAACTGAATACAAGAACCAGCTTGAAAAGAAGTTAAGGGACCGGCTTCCATATCATTTTAGAATATGCCGCAGCATTTTGGTTTTTAGAATGCGTAATATTTAACATCTGCCTCGGTGTTTCTATAAAAATTCTTGATCTCCATTCCCAGTGTAGTATCTTTAGCTAATGTATTGGTTTGTTATATAACTAAAATAGACCAAAGGTAGTAAGAGTCACAAATGAGTTCATTTGTCAGCAGAGAACCTCTGGAAACATAATTTTGTCTTGTCCGGTACATTATGTATTTGGTGTGTCAGGGTTAAACTTATTTGTTTTATAGATAAGTTAAAAGGGCTGGGACATGTGGCATGTGAAGATTTTCAGGTTGCTTTAGCGAATCCCAAAGAGCGGAAACTGGGTCACACTTAAATGTGATTTCTCTTGAGCCATGTCTTTATTGCATATTGGCATTAAAGGGATGCAGTTTTCTGGCAGAGGAGGTGACGTTGCATTGTCTTTTTTTAGAAAAGAGTATTTTGAATATAATTATTCGAAGACATGGAATTTTTAAAACATCGGCAAGGTTTCATAACGTCGCACGATTCGTTTAAGAAGCTTAAAGAGTACAATGATAGGCACAGACACTTTTTAAAGCATATGAAGGATTTAGGCGCTAAACCACAGCCCTTTTAATTCATGAGGCATTCCATCATCCCATCATCAGTATTCAGGGAGCGACTGTCCTGAATCAGTCATGAGCTCCCCTGCTGCAGATCCTGTAATTTGAATCATGTGTAATAATATATTATCCTACTGGGGGCCTTCTTTCAGTAGGAGAATGGTTTATACATTCTGCTATAAGAGAACTTTTGGCTCCTCTCCGCCTCACAGCCATTACTCACATAGGCAATCACGATCATCTTCCTTAAGGAATAACATCTGCACGACCTCCTGAGCCAAAAATCTGCAACCTCCCCCACATTCTGAATTACGATTTTCTTGGAACAGGGAACACTTGACAAGACTGAAGTAGAAAAATGGAAGGTTTAGAGGAATGGATCACAATTTTATTGAGCATGCTGTGTGGCAAAAGCCAAGCTCCCATTCCTTTGAAATGATGGAGGATTGGTGGGGAAAGGGGGCCCACGATAGACCTAGATGCGTTTGTTTGAGGTTTACACACAAGCTGAAATGTAATGTGTTCAAGGAAGATATGGCTCCCTCTGTGTTTTTCTCTGGACATTCTAGCAAGGTCCTGCAAAGGGTGTGGCAACACGGAGGGATAAATGGAGGGCGTCGAAGGTTGTGAAAACAGAGAACCCTTGCCTCAACTTGGGAAGGAAGCAATGGGATATAGCAGGGGCCATCTGACCCAGGAGTTAAAGATTCAGGGACTGGGTAGCTTTGATTCTCTCATTCTGATTTTGATCCGTTCACATAATTTCTGTTTTTCTTTATCTGTAAAGATTAAATAGACTGCCAGCACAGAGATAGTCCCTGTGTGTGGAATACTCCCCCTTTCTTTTTTAAACATTTGAAATCCTTCTTTGCTTCAAGGGCCAGATTAAGTATTCCCTCTTCTGTGAAATCTTTTCAAATCACGGTGGCCAGAATCTCTCACTTTTCCAACATTCTCTTTGTGTCTTCATTATTGTAAGTGTAGCAGTCAACGCTGTTGTAGGGCCACATGTGTGTATCTTTGCCACTAGACTGAAAGCCCCTTGGGGACAGAGACCACGTTGAATTCGCCCTCCACCCTCTTCTCTAAGAATAATGAATTATGCCGCTAAGTTTTAAATCAGTGATGTAATTAAGGAGCTAAAGGTTCATTGTAAGTTGTGGAAGGAGTGTTTACCATTTCCAAGGATGACTACTGCTGTTAACAACTATTGCCACCAGGTACCAGTTGATGTCCGTTTTGCCTTATCAGTTTTATGCCTTTTGTTTCATGGTCCTTGATAATACAGCTCAGAATAAATGGTTGCTGCATTACTTTTCTTAAATAACCAGTTGTAGGGAATTTAAATTTCCTATTTATCAGATATGGAATTAAGTCAACTTGGCTTGGTGTTTTAAAACTAAAAAATAAGGGAAATTCATGTAAATTAATTGCAAAAGCAGCCATGATAAACAAATTATAGTATCAAGCTCTACTGTTAATGATATGGAAGAATTAATTACTTGGAAGAGGTAAGCAATTAATGCTGGGTGTTGAAATGCTTTATAAAGCATGATTCATCGGGGAATATGGAATCCTAAGTCTTATTCTCTCAGTGTTATCATTGAGATATGTATTTTTAATCTGTAAACTGATACAACAGTCTTTTAAGAGTGTATTTCTAGATGTATCTGATATAATCTGATTATGCCAAAATATGATTTTGATTCTTATGCTACTCATTTAAGTTTATACTTTTGGCTACTATACTACTGCTAGGTAGAGATTAATTTCTTAGCAAACAATGATATTCTTATCAATATGTTTACAAGTCATGCTTAGAATTTTAAAATCTTATTTCAAACTATTGGGCCATTACATGCTATGAGAAGGGAATGAAGTAACCAGAGAATATATACCTCTTCACTTTTTATATTTGGGGAAGCAGAAATTTTAGCCCTGGAAATCAGCTAGTCTGAAGTCGAAGTTTTATAGAAGTCTTAGAGAGGAAGGGTATCTTGCCCAAGACTATGTTCTATCAGGTTCCTTGGAACAGCTGAAACTGGTATCCAGGATTCAGAATGACTGGTTCCCTATTCTTTCCTCTCCATCAAATAATCTGTACTTTTAATATCAGATAGGATTATATAGTGTTAACATAAATTGCATTCATTATAATTGACTGTGACTAGTAGTATTCCTATTCCTAGTTTATGGTTGAAAACAAGGGGACTGGAACTTAGGGAAGTGTATTTTTTTCCCACTACCCTATAAGAATGTGATCAGCTACTAATAAGTCACCATTTATATTAGTATTCTTTAAAATAATTTTGGTTTTGATGAAAAAAATGGAAATCTCATATCTGGGTTCACTTTTCAGTAGCTTTGAATTCAATTAACATAAATATCATATCTTAAATTACAGGGCTAGTACAGCCCTTAAAATAAAGGGCTAGTTTGTACCTTTTTTTTTTTCTAACCAATGAATTGAGTTGTTGTAACTGACCTTTTTTTTTTTTTTTTTTTTCTGTTGTCTTGCTAAAATGGTCAGGTATCTCAATAAGTGTATTTCCTTTCAGCCCAGTATTAAAAATAGAATTCTGGTGGCACTTGGGTGGCTCAGTTGGTTAAACAACTTCACCTCAGGTCATGATCTCATGGTTTGTGAGTTTGAGACCTGCATCGGGTTCTCTGCTGTCAGCCCAGAGCCTGCTTCAGATCCTCTGTCCCCTCTCCCTCTGCCCTTCAACTGCTCATGCTCTCTCTCTCTCTCTCAAAAATAAACATTTTTAAAAATTTTAAAAAAGAATTCAGAACCTCATAAATATAGGAGATGAATTGCGACCACTTAAGGAACAAATGATTCTCAAGACAGGAGAACTAATAGGAGTCTGTCCAACTTCTTCTGTTCAGACAATTATATTTAAGAGCTCAGAGAGTGACTGAGTAAATATGGATCACCTTAGTTAAAAATGTTACTTTGCATCATGGTTTAAGACATGGTAACTGAAGGCCATTTGCATTTGAATATTGTTTTCTTTTCTAAACTTATTAAAGTAGTGATAAGTAAGAAAAAAACTAATGGAAGTCTCCTCTATGTTGACAGGTTTTATAGGATAATCATACAATTGTTATTTCAAAATGAACTCTTGAATCAGAAAAGCAGGAGTAAATATTGGGACCTTGCCCAATAAAACTATGAGGTCTGTGATTGAGAATCATTTATTTGTAAGATGGCAAAGAAACAGAGGAAACTGACCTAAAACGTTTTCATCTTCTAGCAATTCTTCCTACTTAAACTTTCAAATATGCTAAATATCATGAGCAATTATCAAATATAGTTAGGAGCTTAGTGAGTATTTTCATGAAATCAGTGATCATGTGTCTTATTGTTACTGAACAGTGATCCTGCTCTGTAGCTGGTGGCTGGCACAAGAGGAGGAACAAAATGATATGGACTAATGGCTAATATCCACTGCAGATGAGTTGTGTGTCATATGCTACACTATGCACTATGCAGGCATTAGTTCATTTAATTCTCAAGCAGCTCTTTGGTATTATTATCTTCATTTTACAGATAAGAAAACTGGCTTTCAGAAAAGTTAAGCAACTTGTCAAAGTCACATGACTAAAAAGTGGCAAAACTGGGATTCAAAGCAAAGATTCTGACTTGAGAACCCATATTCTTAAGCAATGTACCCAAGCTGAATAATCAGTGCATGTGATTTTGTTGTTTGGCTGTTGGAATAGAATGTTTTTTCTTTGCTAAATCCATAGAGTTTCTCTGGTTCATTTTGTTAGATGTGAACATATATTTATATTTTTACCTTTGTATTTTATTATTCTGTTTGAAAGCTACTGACCTAGCTATAATGTCTACATTAATATTCCCTTATATTTTTGTATTTATGTGACAATTCAGATCACTTAAGGTAATGCATACAAAAGCAGTTTCAGAATAGTTAAGTACTATATAAATGGAAGGTCATGATTTTATTAAAATGCCTTTGCAAGTCTGAATTACTAAAAATGATTATTAGGCTAAATGTTTCCATTTCCTCTTTCATCTACATATATTACTTATTAAATATGTCACCTATTTCATGAGAAAATTAATACTTATTGATTTGGCAATTGCAGAGTGTCACTGGATCCTGACTATCCAGACTTTTGGGACATCTCAGCTTCCTCAGTCCTGGTTACACATTTTGTGTCCAAACCACTGCAATCCATGAGATGCTAAAAGAGAAAAGTCATGCAGCTACTATTTACTAAAACTTCCATGCCTAATGCTAGATATACTACATTTTACCTAGTGGTCAGTCCTAAGGGACATAGTCAACAAGTTGTGGAATTTAACAGTTTAATTTAGTGAAGGCAAAGGAGAAAACAGAAGTGTGGATAGTTTCTTCTCTTTCCAAATGAATCATTGTCCAGTCTCTTGCTCAATTTTCTGACTATTTTTCTCTCAAACATGTCATGCACTCACCACATGTTAGAAGCTTCAGGCAACAAACCTACCCTCTTGAACTTCAGCATTGTTATTGATGTTTGTTATGGAAATAGTACATACTGATATATATTAGCATATAATTGAAGGGCTTAGTTTTGTTGCATAATTTATGAACCCATCTCCTCAAAAGCAATAATGTTGAGCCCTGTGATTCTCATTTGAGTTTTCTCCACTTTATCATTGGTTCTTCTGTAATCTTGACACCTAGAACTCAAGGAAATGCTCCTTGGAAGGTCTCCAAATGCAGGCAGATGGGGGGTTATCTCTGTGTTCTGAAGACACTAGGCCCATCGATGTGGTCCAAAGGCTCATTAGCAGTTTTCAGGGTCACACTGTGATTTCGTGTGTGTCCTCCATTATCCTCTTCTAGGTTCAACAGTTGATAATTTCTTTTCCTCCCAAGGATCCTTTACTTTGTGTTACTAACAATTTTCTATTTGTGGGCAAGAATGAAAGTCAACGTAGAGGATTTTCTCATTGCTCTCTGGACCTGCCAAGAAAGTACATCACTAGTAACATATTTAAAGTGTTTATTTTCAGAATGTTTATTTTTACACAATGAAAAACAGAGCTAATAATAAGGAAAACTATGTCAGTTATTACATAATGATCACTTAAATCCATGGGGCTATAGAGTAGTGATTAGGAGCACAGGAATCACTGGCCAAATGCCTGTTTCTGAATCTAGACTCCATTACTTACTAAATGCATATCCTTGGGGGAAATTATATAATTTCTTTGCATCTTGGTTTTCTCATCTATATAGTATTACCTACCTTATAAGATTTGCAAAGGATACATTTTTGGGCATTTTTGTAAAGGATGATAGCATAAAGATGGATAAATTCATGGTCTCTATTCTTCAAAGTGTAGAATGTAGTTGGGGAGTGTGTGTGTGCACGTGTGTTTGTGTTTAAATATTAACATAGTGTAGTTCAGTGCTATAACAGATATGTTTATACTTGTATAAATACTTTATTGATTCTACCTATTCAGTCAGCTTTTTTCTTTTATTTGAACAAGTCCCCAAACTATTGGTCTAATATAATTATCAGGTTTAGCTCATCAACTATGGGTTTCATGTTAAAAGTTATTTTTAAAAAGACTGTATTATCTTTTAATGATATTAGCATAATTTTACAAATAGAGATAATTAATAATACTTAATTCCTTGATTCCACCATTTCTTCCCTTACTAGTTGGATGTGTCAGAAAGAAAAATGTCCTAAGACATATGTAAAAATGCATGAAACCATATATTTTGATTTTTTCAAAGCTCTGTAGTAGAGCTAATGCTTCAGATCATGATATCCTAGAATGATCAATGGATAGCTTCCTAATCAATGGTATTCTGTACATAAGTTTAACTCATGGTCCAAATGTCTAATGCTCACCAATCAGATAATTGATACACACAGACTTTCCTATAGCAATTTCCATTATGCTCAAGAAGAAAAAAATAGATTCTAATCTATTTAGAACCCTGTGTAAATTCTCTAAGCCTCACGTTCCCTATTATAAAATAGGGATAATTATATTGACTACCAAGAAAGGTATTTGCTTGGGTGAAATAAGATCTATGTAGTAACGTTTTGTCTCTCTTCTATAGACTATAAAGTCTGCTCAAGTATATGCTTAAATGTCAATAACAGCAGTATGATTTCAATAAAATGCCAGCCTCTGAGGAGACAACCTCTAGTATTATGTATTCTATAGATTAGACAATAAGAGTGCTTTTGTTTACATTTCAAATCAAAATTCCCATTAATTTGACTGCATTGAGGGGATTGTTAATGCAACTTAATTAAACCGGATTGTTTTCTTATCTTAACCTGGGAATGACCGAGACTGAAAATTGTTGCATTTTGAAAAGAAGTGTGGGGGTGCCTGGGTGGCTTGGTTGGTTAAGTGTCCGAATTTGGCTCAGGTCATGATCTCATGGTTTGTGAGTTCCAGCCCTGCCTCGGGCTCTGTGCTGACAGCTTGGAGCTTGGAGCTGCTTTGGATTCTGTTGTCTCCCTTTCTCTCTGCCCCTCCCCCCGCCCCTCAAAAAATAAAATAAAAGATTAAAAAAATAAATAAAAATAAAAAGAAGTACAAGAACTCCCCCTCCCCCGAGGACTTTAACATATGTAAATAGAGAAAGGAAACAGAATGGGTTTCCAATAATTGAGTTGGAGGGATGTTCAAAGGCATATAGATTTTTGGAGGCAACAAATTGTCAGGAGTATCGTTAGGGTGAAGAGGTGATAATGCTATATGCGATATCATATTTGAACTCCTGTGTGCCAACTTTGTGATGTTTTACAATTTCATTTTATCTATAAAGGTTTGTTACTACTTCTTTCAGGCCCTTTTTATGTTTTTTTTTTATGGTGTTAATAATGAGAATGACAACTAAGTGAACTTTGTCATGATACCTTATAAGTGTAGTTATTGCTTAAACTATGTGTATAAGAAAAGTGAAGAAATTACACATTATGTTTGGGGTAGCTTCTAGCAATACGGTCTTTTAGTAATTCCTGGCCCCCCTTTTCCTTTTAAACAGCAATTAGCTAACATTCTATCACACATCACCACAAACAGTCTTGGATATCAGTGTCATTGTGTACCAGAAGCTATTTAGCTTTTCACTTCTTAAAAGCTATTCATTTTGCAATGGAGGTAAACTTTGCCTTTGCCTTCCTAGCCCTCAGATTCTTTAAAATTCCATTAAATTTAATTATTTTTTACCTTTGTTATTTAATAAGTGATTTTCTAGCATTGACTGATTTTTACCACTGTAGAAACATATGCTTTCACTAGGTTTAGACTTTATTTGGAGTCTATTAAAGAGACCATACATACAGTTTCCCCAAGGACACTACTCGATAATGCCTGTAATTATTAGGGATTCCCTCTTTCATGTTCCATAGTGACCTATTTTAGAATAGAAATTATGTGGCTACTCAATAATGTAAAGTTAACTCCTGAATTTATTTTCAACAACAGATGTTCTAATCTGTTGTCTTCATAAAGTTATTTGTACTTAGCAGACCATGCCAACTGAGTTTTGGATTTGAAACTGTGGTTGAAGTAGTGATAGGTAAATTTGTTAATATGTGTTAGACAAGCAATGAGTAATCGCTGAATTAAACTCTCTCATTTGAACATCAGATTTCATTAGTATGCTGGTCTCCACTAAAATCAGGAAGGAGTCCAGGACTCCTTTTTGACAAATATTGGTTAAGCATTATCTATGTGCCAATCGGTAAGCACTGGAGGACACAGCAGTAAAGCAAATAGGCAAAATCCTATGCTTTCATGAAGTTTTGTCTAGAGATCCTTCATACGGTAATAATACATATTTATCAAGTTACACTGATGAGATTTTGCTCTCTTATATAAATTGCTTTGAGAAATAGAAGGCTTTATTTAAAACCCAGCCTGTTCTTAATAAGACTGTTCCATGATGGAGGCTAACTTTATACCATAAATTCCTACTGGATTTTCTTTTTTTCTCTCACTCAATAGCTTACCTGACATCTTAGGTCCTCCTGGAGTTGATGGTGCCACTTGCCCATGACTTTTATGTGAAATTTAATAAAGAAGAAACACAGAAAATCAAATTCCTGGTAGTCTTGATATCTTCTGTGTTCTAGTCACTATGTAAGGGTATATGGAAAACTTATTACTTCATTTGTCTTTGAAAACTTTTATTTTTCCTTACTGGGAAGGACAAGTTATTGTCATTTTCTCCTAACATATATAATTCATCTTTTAAAATATATCCTGGAGCTCTTTAAATAATTTCTCTCTTTGGAGAAAGCACCTTCTCTTGTTATTTAGTTCTTCATAAAGCCCATGAATATTTTAAGTTTTTATTGGCTTATATTATGGGCATAAAAGAAATAATCAGCAATTTATATACCAAAACATACTTATTCAAAATGGGAATAATTGTATCATAACATCATAACCATTTAGCATTTGAAATAGACATAAAATGATCTAGTTTCATCCCCTTAATTTTCAAATGGGCACAGGAAGTATGGGGAAAAATGGTATTTGACTTGCCTAAATTCACAGAATAGTTTGTAGAAGACTCAGAAAAAGAACCAAGATTTTTTTTAATGTTGTATTTTAAAAAGCATTCTGATTGTACAAGTAATATTTTCTGTATTATAAATTTGAAAAACTCAAGAGGAATATGGATGAAAATTAAAATGTCTAGTTAACTTACTCTATATAAGTTACCATGGTTATATAAACGCTACTTAAAAATATACACATGTTTTGAATAATATTGAAGTCTCACCTTATAAACAACTTTGTATCTTGCTTTTAAACACTAAAAGAAATATATTATCTGGTATGGTGTGAGGGATATACATTTGGATTAAAATTAAGAAGCGGGTAGCTCATAAGATAGGCTTAGGAAAAAACCCTAGATTTTTGAGTTACAACTTACAAATTATAATGAGATGATGTAAGATAAATGCAATGTCATTTGATAAAAATATTTGTTTTGTGTCAAGTTCAAGTGAGATCTATCAAAGCGACAATGCAACTATAGACGTGGATACCCCATCTCGTTCCTGGTGAGTGGCATCTCTTCCATGTGCATTTTGGATTAGATTTTCTCTTAAATCCTCAAGGAACTTACTTCACTGATGAGCCATTTTTCTCCTGTATCATCATCTCCATTCAACAAACTCTTTCTTCCTGGAACTCAAAAAACCCCCAACTTTCACTCATCATGAACAGACAAAACGGTAACAACCACTTTCCACAAACCTGTTTCATCTCTATCTCTCACTCACCTATCCTACTGCTGAATGGGAAGTGAGGAGAGCTAGAGACACGTTCAGACTAACTTGGGACTTGTGGTGTAACTTCTCTGCAACCCAGCAGATTTGATAGTTTTATGCTTTGTAAAACATAAAATTATTTAAAAATGATAATTTTCTTAAATGATTTGTGAGGTTTCTTTCACCTCTAAGATCAAGTGACTCTAAAGGAGAAGAGGGGAATATGCCTCAGGAGTTACTTTTCTCATTATTATTTTGAGGGAGTTCTAGACTGACTCTGAATGTGTATTTGACATGATATAACTTCAGTTTGTAGCCATGATCTCATTTCTGTTGATTTTTGGGGATTCTATCCTGACTCATGTTTCTAGTGATACAAGGGAGACAGTAAAGTCAAGTTATATTAAATAAGGATCAAGGAAATAATCTGTCTTTAAATGAAAGAAGTTCTTTGTGTTATTGAACAAAGACCACTAGACTTAAAGTCTACTGGACTTGAAGTTATCCAAGATTATTTGAATGAGAACAGGAATCAAAAGATTTTAGTTCGGATAATTGTGCCACTAGCCGTTGATGTGACATGAGAACATGGTGTATGGGTGTATCAGTTTATAGAATGATGGACGTGAGTTCAGATAAGGTCTTTCAACATTATTTTTTTCTTTTTCAAAGTGGAATCCTTTCTGCAAATGAAATCGAGTCAGTAGCAACTGGCCTGGTTGGATTAGGGGTGGGACCTCAGAGCCTTACCTTTTCCCCACTCCTGCACTGCCAGCGGTACCTTGGTATTGGTGACGGTCTCAGAGCTCCATGAGACTGAAGAAGCCAAAGTAGATAATCACTTAGGTTCTGTAAGGTCTGAAATTAGACTATTAGTTTTTTTATCTTTGTTTTTGTGCTTTAGATTTTGTCAGCAGCTGATCAATAAATATAAATTAAATCTCCACTAGATGGCAGTAGATCAAATCTTTGTTCTAAAAGACAATCTGCTTCAATAGACATTCTTGGATCCAATATATATATATATATATATATATATATATATATATATATATATATATAAATTCAGTTAAATTTTAAAATTTAATTTAAATCCAAGTTAGTTAACATATAGTATAATAATGGTTTCAGGAGTAGAATTTAGTGATCCATCACTTACATGTAACATCTAGTGCTCATTGGGGTCCAATATTTAAGCACATTTGCATTACTTACAAAACTTTCCAAAGAATTCTCTTTTCTCATACTTCACACTTTAAAATACCTTACGAACATCTCAATTTATTCTTACTCATTGACCTGTTTTTAAGATTTAGTTGTGGAATTACTGATTAGTCCAAACAGTCTCGATGATACCTGGTAAAATATTACTTGCTCTGGTTGCAGGAATTGTTTAAAAATGGACTAATATTCAAATGAATACATTTACCTGAGCATCTAAATTTGTTAGCAATACCCTCTTGGTTTTCCAGCTTTCCTAGAAGCCTAGTCTTTCACCCAAAGGTGATGGTGACCTGGTTGCTCATCTTTCTTACCCCGTATCGCCTACCCACTTCCACAGCACTGAGATTCCTTGTGTTGTGTATTAATGTTGCAAGGGGGAGATGCTTTCAGGTAATATTAGGTGATGGAAGTTCATGATAAGGATAACGAGGGAAGCGAGGTAACTCAGGAAACTCCTCCAGTACTTCCAAGTTTGTGCAACAGCTTCTTGGAGGGACAGACCAGCTCCTTTCTTCAGGTTCAGTGGGCTTCTAAGACCTACAGTTTTGGGTAACTTCTCACCAGCATTCAGGCCTTGGAAGTTGTCCCCTGCTCTTCCTTTCTGGCATGATTTCCTTATAGTTGCAAGAGAGAAGAACTGGTCGAGTTGATTCGTTGTAATGCTGCAGAGATCATCCTTTATGGGCAGTCTCTGATGACATTTCCTTAAAGCTGGTTGGACCCCATTGCAGGCAATTTATACCTAGAAAGGTCAAGGGAAAAGATCAAAGTTTTTGCCTGTTTCTAGGTGAAATTAATACTAGCTCCCCATTTTACTTTTAGAATTTTTCCAATTAGGATGATAAATTACATTATTACCTGAATACATTATCATCGTTGCCTTGAGCACTAATTCCTGTGCTTTGGGCCAGGGTCATGTGACACAAGATGTAGCTAATTGGAAAAATATTGCCTGAGGTCACTTTCTCAGGAAGAGGCTGTGGGGCACGGGCATTTCGAATTATACGGACTGCCAATTATGTAGTCCTTAGAATAAAAGATAATTTAAAGAAAAAAGCTAACTTTAAATTCAAGTTCTTACCTTATTCATTTTTATCCACTAGATACAGCTTTTTTAATGCATTGTGGAAAAAAGAATATGATTCTCATTAATAAGGATATTGTAAAGCTAGAAAAGAATTTAAATGGCTTGCGTGTATTACATTATAAATGTGAGAGAAAAATTTTAAATTAGAGTTCCAAAGATGGTTCGCTCACAATTTCTTATGCACAAATGGTAGATTGAGTCTTTTAATTATCACTCAATAATAATTCACATCACCACTTAAATGTATGGGAGGTAGTTATCTTTCCATCCAAGTCATTACCCAAAATTCTCTTAAATAATCATATCTTTAGATCTTTAAATACTCTTTTCTTCACATTAGTCCTCTATTATTTTAATTGAATACAGTTAATATAGCAAATCATAGATTGCAAACCTTTTTTTTTTCCCTCAGAACAGGTTGATAATGAACAAATACTAAGTGAAATGTTTCACCCAAAGAGACTGAGTGGTACTGTTTTTCAAAATGTAAAGGTTTTTCTTTTTCTTTTTCTTTTCTTTTCTTTTCTTTTCTTTTCTTTTCTTTTCTTTCTTTTCTTTTTTTTTAAGAAAGGACTGTAGTGAGCTTTTGCCCAACTCTAAACAGATTACCCAGAAGAGAGATTTAATTATAATTTGAAGGATTTTGTTTAGAATAATTTCATGAATCCTGCTATCAGTGTGGACTCCTAAAGATATTTGTGCAAAGCCTTTTCTCTGCAAATCATTTATTTCACTTGTATTTGGGGCATCATCATGCTCAGCTGGGGGGCAGTGAACATAAAGGCCTTCCTACTTTGAGTGGAGAAAGCATAGAAATAGCCACTTGCTTGGTTGAAAACTTCCTATGGCTCTGGAAAGACACACTTCTGTTCACCAAATCCCATTTCACTTTTTTCCTCTAGAGTACAAAGAGTAGATTTCTTAACCCTAGAAATTAGGTGGCACCATATAATAGTTCTGGCTAATGTATGTAATCAGAAGTCATCTGAGTCACATCTCTCAGAACCTCGAGGAGCCCGTGTGCCTGCCCTGCCTGTTCTTCATAGTAGTGGTGGGGACCATGGACTGAGTTATCAAAGCCCCAACATAGAAAAAACCTGGATTCATTCCCAAGACTCTTATTATGAAGGGGCTATACCAAAGTAAAATAGAGTGAAATAAAATATTCTGAGTACTAAGTGAGGAGGAAATCCTTTGATGTCCTAAATCATTGAAATTTCAGGGTTAATTTGCCCCTGTCGTGTAACCGGCCCTTCTTGACTAACAGGGAATATATTAAGTTTAGTTTTGTGATTTAATTTAACTTTCTAACTTAGTTTAAGTCCTTGCCGTTCCTGAGATGCTTTCCAGCATGTATTGAGTAAAACCAGTTATCGCTTAAAAGTAGAAAAGATATGAAATTAGACTATCGTACACATAATTTTTAATTTGACTAAAATGTGGAAAATTATCCAGAACCTGTAGAATTATTTTAGCCACCAAATATAATCTGTAGAAATTCTCATAAGAAGAGAAGAAAGAATCTGTAATATTTTATAACTTGTGGTTTAAAAGGTCAATATATAATTTTATAGTTCTGTTTTTATTTAATTCAGAGCGAGAGAGAGAGAGAGAGAGAGAGCACGTGAGTGAGCAGGGGAAAGGGGCAGAAGGAAAGAGAGAATCTTAAGCAGGCTCCACGCTCAGCACAGAGCCCAACTCAGGGCTCGATTCCACAGCCCTGGGATCATGGCCTGAGCTAAAATCAAGAGTTGAAAGTGCAACCAACTAAGCCAGGTGCTTCTCAGTTTTTATTTTAAGAGTAATAACATCATGTAACTAGAAAAATAATTCAGTTTCCGTGACACACAAGCTCTCTCAGCATAGGAACATAAAAGTGTTCACTTTGGAGAGATGGCAGTTACATCCTAGTTTGCTTGGGGCCATGTCAGCTTATGCACATTGCCTGGTAACTTATAATAATAACATTCCCTTTCATTCAAAGATTGGCTTGAATTGGACAGTCCACAGTGTCATGTGACCATGGGGCCAGACTGATCAGTGATAGTTTGGAAGCCATGTATTGTGTATACCTAGATTTCCTTTCTCAGTTCTGTGGAATATATCACTGCATGAAAATAACATTCTATGGGGATGTTAGATGCCCAGGCCAGTCCACAAAAGATTTTTAAATCCGTAACTGAGCTAAACCATAGTGATTAGTAGATGTAAAATTAAAATTTATAGGTTTTTGTGGATTGGCTCAGGTTCCTAATCATCATGTGTATGTATATATAATATTGCATCAAATGAAAAATGTGGTCTAGTTTCCAATTACCAAGGAACTTTAGAAATAGTTACTTTTTCCTTTGGGCATAAACAGTGGTTTTTAAATGCAGCTTTCATTATTAGTAATATTAATACTTCATTGTTTTCTGGAAAAATTTGAAGATACCAAATCTAGGTAATAGTATATTAAACCACCATGTGGCTATTACTTTAATCCAAACAACCATCTGCCAATGGTTGGTTATATCCTACCCATACCCCCATCTAATTTCTTCCTCCCATATTATTTTGAAGTAAATCCAGACATCCTATCATTTTATCCTCACACATTTCAGCATTAATCTCCAAATGAAAAGTGCTCTTTGATAAATGTACTACTATGTGGTTTTCATATAATAATATATGTTTAACAAATACTTGTCAAAATAGGTTTTGGTGGAAGTTTAACATGTTGGCATTTAGCCACATTAAATGGATACTATCTCTTGGAATAACAATCTCCCCATTTCACCTTTATCAGAACAAATTACCTTTAAACATTCCAAAAGTAAACTCTAAATTTCTCTTTAGACAATTTAGAAGTGTATGTACCCTCTCCAAACCAGAGATCAAGGAGCTGTGAAGCTATGTTCTGCAGCTGTCTCCCTTTGAAGTTCTTTCCTCTGACACTTCAGATAAGAGTATAACTCAGGTTTCCAGGGAACTGAGCGGCCCTGCTCTTCAAAGAAGAGGTGAATATCTTGGGTTGACAGGTTAACTTCAAGAAAAGTAATCCTAATAAATAGAACTTATGGAGCAAATGGTAGGACTAAAAAATGCTTTCTATTGGCTTGTTTGTTGAGACGAGGGAGAAGCAGCATGTTAAATGAATCTTATTTTCTTTGTGCTGAAGTCATTCCTGTATGATCTTTTAATATACTTTGTAGGATTTGTAGGAAAGGAACTGTTTCAGACTTCAGAATGCAATTAAATCACATCTCTGATTTGTTTAGAAAGAGAAAGTTGAACAAAGTTTTTAAAAAAGTATCAAATATGTTATTGAAAGAGAAAAGAAGAGAGTTAATTTATTTGGTACAGATTGTATTTTTAGTAAAATTAGAGAAATTAGGCAGTTGTGACAGATTGTTTATGTACTATACCAATTTCCTTGTATTCATATGTATGTTTTGTTCATATTAAATGATTAAGAAATAGATCTAGTGCTGCTTATTTGTGGGGGGCATTGGAAATAGGGTTTATCTTAATGGATTTTTTTTTTGCCTGTTGTATCAGTGACATGTAGGTGGCATTTTACTTAATTTAAGCATTTGCTACAGATTCTAATGTAGATGTAAGCAGCATATTAATAGGAATAGTCTGTTTCTGCCATTTAATAGAGTGGTGTGTGTGTGTGTGTATATATATATATACATATATATACATAAATATATAATGTACTTGATACTATATATACATTTGATATATATATCTACCATGTAACCAAGATCAAACCTTAATTTTCTAATTTTGTAATGATATTAATAACATTTAACCTGTAAAGATACTATAAAGATTAACTGGGATCATTTATATAAAGAGAGTTTTTTTAAAAATCTGTTTTATTTTTCTATTTCTATGTAATAAGATGCTAACATTTTATGTGTACAGGTTGCTGTTTTAACAAATCATACAGTCATTAAACCATCACGATAGTCATGACCGAGAACATTCCTTCTCCCCACAAAGCTCCCTTGTGTTACTCTGTAGTCAGTACTCTCTACTCATCTTCAGCTTCTATCAGACATTAATTTGCATTCTGTCCTTACAGTTTTGCATTTTCTGGAATTTCGTATGTACAGTATATAATAATTTATGTCTGACTTTTAAAACTCAGCAATGCTTTTGCGATCATCCACATCATCGAGGGTATCAATAGTTCATACCTATTTATTGCCAAGTAGTATTGTGTATTAAATGAATATGTCATCACTTCATGGACATTGGGATTGTTTCCAGTTTGGGTGATTAAAAATAAAGCTTTTGTGAATATTCAAGTACAGCTTTTTGTGTAGACATCATTTTTATTTGTCATGGGTAAATGTATGGAAATGGCATTGCTGGGTTGTCTGGTAAATCCATGACTTGTTAAATAACTCATTTTCCTTCATCCTTCATGTATTTTAATGTTCTATTATCAGTTTTCCATATTTAGACTTTTTTATGTATGCTGATGAATTGATCCCTTTATCATTATGAATGCCATTCTTTTAGTTACATTCCTTATCATAAACTCTATTTTGTCTAATATGAATACAGACACTCTAGCTTCTTTAAAAAAATTTGGCTGGTATATTTATTTTAATCATTTTATTTTTAAACCCTGTATGTCTTTACATTTAAAGTAGGTTTCTTCTAGACAGTATCATAGCTGGGTCTTCCTTTTTGATTCCATCTGACAATCTGTTTTTTTATTCCTTTTCATTGAAGTGTTCAGAAAATTTACATTTAATATAATTTTGGTATGGTTGGGTTTCCATCCACAAGGTTGCTATTTTTTTCTACGTGTTCCATCTGTTTTTTGCTCCTTTTTTTCCCTTTCCTTCTTCCTTCTTTGGCGTTGAGTAGTTTTTTAAAATTATTTTTATTTTCATTTTTAGCCTTTATCTGTTTTAATTTTTATTGGTTGCCCTAGAGTTTATAATATACATCTTTACCTTACAACAATATGCTTTCAATTAATATCATACCAGTTCCTGCGCATAGTAAGACCCCCTTACCAGTACACTTCTATTCTGTAACAATGTACTTCTGTTCCCCAATATTCTATTCTTTTGTGCTATTTGTGCTGAGCATGTTATTTCCCCATATGCTATAAACAACACAGCATTAAATTACTTTCTATGTTAAAAATGTTTGTTTACCCACTTGATTGCCATTTCCAGTGTTTTTCGTTCCTTAGTGCAGATACAGAATATTTTTTTCCTGGTATGATTTTCTCCCTGCCCAAAGGACATCCTTTGACATTTCTTGTAGTGTAGCACTGCTAGTGATTAATTCCCTTGGTGGTTGTTTCTCTAAAAAAAAAAAAAAAGTCTTAAGTTTACCTCAGTTTTGAACACACTTTCCCGGTTAAAGAATTACAGGTTAGCAGTTCTTTTTCCCATTCAGAACTTTAAATATTTCTCTCTATTGTGTTTGATTTAAATACTTTTTTTTTTTTGTTCCTCTGTATGTAATATGTCTTTCATTCTATGGCTGCTTTTAATATTTTCACTTTATTGGTGTTTTCCGGTGATGTGATTTTGTTATGCTGATTGTGTTTTTACTTTTATTCTGCTTGGGATTTGTTGAACTTTCAGAATCTGTGGTTTGATGAATTTTATCAAATTCAGAAAAATGTGCCCTTTATTTCTTCAAAAAATATTTTCTGTTCCTTCTGCGTCTTCTCCTTCTAGGACTACAATTGCATATAAGGTAGACTCTATGATATTTTCTCAGAGTTCACTTCTCTGTTCATTTACTTTTTTAAAACTTCTTTATTTTAGAGACAGTGAGTGAGTGGGGAGAGGGGAAGAGAGAGAGAGAGTCTTAAGCAAGTTCCAGGCTCAGCATGGAGTCCGATGTGGGGCTCAATCCCATGACCCTAAGATCATGACCTGAGCTGAAATCAAGAGTTGAATGCTCAACTGACTGAGCCACCCAGGTGCCCCCCATTTACGTTTTACAAGTCTTTTCTCTCTCTGTGATTCACTTTGTATAGTTTCTGTCACTATGCCTTCAGCTTCACTGATTTGTTTCTTCTGCAGTATATCTTATGCTGCTAATTATATCCAGTGTATTTTCATTTTGGGTACAGTATTTTCAATCTCTAGAAGTCTCATTCATGTCTTTTAAAAATCCTTTCTATTTGTCTTGTTATAAAGCTTCTATTTCCTTTCCTTTTCCTTTTCTTTTTTTTTTTTTTTTTTTTTTTAAGTTCGTCATCTTTAAACTGAAGGAATTGGGGCGCCTGGGTGGCGCAGTCGGTTAAGCGTCCGACTTCAGCCAGGTGTGAGTTCGAGCCCCGCGTCAGGCTCTGGGCTGATGGCTCGGAGCCTGGAGCCTGTTTCCGATTCTGTGTCTCCCTCTCTCTCTGCCCCTCCCCGTTCATGCTCTGTCTCTCTCTGTCCCAAAAATAAATTAAAAAAAAAAAAAAAAAGTTGGAAAAAAAAATAAACTGAAGGAATTAACAGGGATGGGTGCAGACTACACAACATGCCCAGCGTTTTGTGGCTCCTGGGAGCAGACTCAGCTACAGAAAACACACAGAGACACGGTGGGAGGTAAAGGGGGCAGTTAGCAGATTTGGTCTTGAACTTGGATGGAGGGTGGAGTGGTGTGTGTGGGGGGGGGGTAGAAAAGTGATTTTTCCATGGGGGCTTGGGAGAGGACCAGCAGGAAGAAAGCTGTTTTGGGGGAGGCTGGGCAGACCTAGAGGGACAGTCCCCTACCCCTGGGGCTCAGAGTTGAGAGGAAAAGGAAAAGAGGCCCCTCCCCTCAGTACTACAGACAAGGCACTCAGTCTCCTTCTGCCCCACCCCTTTTATCTTCTTGAACATATGGAATATATTTATGGAGCTGTTATAAATTACTTTTTAATAGTTCCAAAATTTCTGTCATTTATGAGCCTGTTTCTATTCTTTTTAGAGTCATATTTTTGTCTGTTTTTTTCTACATGCTTTGCAATTTTTTATTGGATGTTGTATTAGTCTGCTCAGGCTGTCATAACAAAATACCATAGACTGGATAGCTTAAACAGCAGAAATTTTTTTTGTCACAGTAGTGGAAGCTGGAAGTTCCAGTTTATGTCCAGCAGGATCTGTTTCTGGTGAGAGTTCTTTTCTTAGCTTGCCGACAGCCACCTTTTTTCTGTGTGCTCGGTCCATAGCAGATGCTGAATATTGTTCTTTTTTATGTTGTTTATGACCTGATTTTGTCGCAGTCCTTTCAATAGTATAAATGTGGGGTTTTTTTTGCATAGAATTAAACTGCTTAGAATTAGTTGGACCCTATCCAGTTTTTAAGCTGTGTTAGATACTTAATTCCTGAACCAATATATATTACCACCAACATGATATTCTTCTGAGGATTCTGCTCATTTCATGTGTATTATAAGGAATTTTAACTCTGGCTGTTGGGAACATAATTTATTTCTAGCCCTCTGTGAGTTTTAGGAATTTTTCTGTCCAATCCTTTTTGGTAGTTCTTTCCCCCATCTCTGGTAGTTTCTTCTCATGCATACATAGATCAGCACTTAGTTAAAGACTCAATGGAATACCCTCTGTACATCTCTAGATCCTTCTCTGTATGTGATTCCTTACACAAATTCTACCCACTGTGACATCTCCAAATTTCAGCTCCTCATTCCTCAACTCAGAGAGAGTGTAAGGCTCTATTTGGGTTTACCCTCTTTGCTCTGTGACCTGGAAAGCACCTCCAAGCAGTAAGCTACAATAGTCTTAAGTCTTACCTTGAATATTTCCTTTCTTTCACATATCACACTCCCTCATTACCTGTTGTCCAACATATGGAAAACTATTGTGTTGTATTGTATCTATACTTTTCCATACTAAATATATTTAGCATTATAATTTTCTTTTTCTTTTCACATCATTTGGCTCTTTGGACATTGGTATTTCTCTGATGGCTTTCAACAATTTAGTGGAATCAATTTGGTAAACGTCTCTTTTGACTATTACCATGTTAGCTCTATTATCAAGGAAGTAAATAACAATAGCCACATATACATACTTAATGCTTATTTAATATTTTAATATTTAATACTAAATTCTTTAAGACAATTTCACTCAATCCTCATAACTACATTATTTTACATGAGTGTAATATTTCCAAAATCATCAAAAATGATTGTTTTTAAATAGGATTTCACATTAGTATCTTTATATTCTACACAGCGACTTAAGCAAAAAAATTAAAATTTACAGAGTATAACCTAAAAATTAAATTCTCATTACTCACTCCTTTTGTTTTCTCAGGAGGAATAGAATGACGTTTCCCTCCCACCCTCATCCCATTTTAGGTGGGTGGTCACCTCTATGTCACCTCATTCCCAGAGAGAGAAGTTAAAAGCATTTTTGTGTTCCAGCATAGGAAAAAAAGAAAGGGATTGCTGGACAGAATGGGCCACCTGGGAGAGAACCCCAAGCAGGTTTTAATTTTTAATTTCTTAACTCTTAAAGGAGAACTAAGCTATCTTGCCAAAGAGTGGGAAGGAGTGAATCTTCTGGCAGTAAAAATGGAAGACCACTGCTGAGACGAGGAATAAACATTTCTCTGGGCTGGTGGAGAAGAAAGGTTTTAGATTCTTGGAAGCAATGTGAATAAGGTGTCACAGAGATGGCAGAACCGAATATAAGGTTAACACCAGGGTACTTGACTTTGGTGGCCTTCAAGGCTGAGTGAAACATGAGTGACGATTCCTGCCTCCATATGGATCTAGGTCAAGAGTTCTGACAGCAGATAAGTCATGGGGATGTAATGGACAGCATGGTGACTGTAGTGAATATTGTACTGCACCTTTGAAAGTAGCTGAGAGAGTAGATCTTAAAATGTCTCTTCATAAGAAAGAAAATTTTTGTAACTATGTATGGTGACAGGTGTTAACTGTACTTATTGTGATGATCATTTTGCAATGTATACAAATATTGAATCATTACACTGTACACCTAAAAGTCATATAATATTATGTCAATTATACCTCAATCAATCAATCAGTGTAAAAAAAAAAAAAAAAGAGTTCTGGCAGTCATGAGTGCTATGGTCTGAGAACCAGGGACCTCCCTATGTCCTGGACCACATAGGTGTGAGTTTTGTGATTTTGTATGACCTCCTGGGAGGCTTTCCAGAGAAAGCCCTGGAGGTGGATCAATATTGGGCTTCCCACAAACTAAGCTATTGTGGTTATGATTTGGAGTTAAATTTTTTAAAATAATGTATACAAATGGCATTGCTTATTTTGCTGGTATCAGAGAACGATTCATAACTGGTAAATTTGTCTGGATATTTTTTAAAAGCAAATATATTTTTTAGCTTTCTTCCCAATAGCAGATTCTTGATAAATACTTGTCAAGTGAACAAATGTCATATTCTATTTTAATAATAACTATACTATTTTTAACATTTACTTAATTATTTACTGTATACTAAGCTCTAGACCATGTGCTTATGAATGAACCTCATCTAATCCTCACAATAAACCATGATGGAATAATTTTTAGCCCTGTTTTAATGATAAGGACACCAAAGCTTAGAAACCTAAAGGTCATGCAACTAATCAGAGGATTAACCTAGACAGCTTGTCTTGAGAACGAGCAATCCTAATCGCTAATTGTGAGAGTGCTTTAATTTCAACCACTCATGAACAAAGCAATTTAGTAACCATATTGGCTACAACACCTGGTACACATTGTTTGGTTATATAACATGATTGAAATTTTTTCTTTGGGCAGATCACTTTTCATTAGAATTATTACAGTGATCTGCATGCTCAGTATTTTTCCAGTCATGACCCCTCTCATTTCAAAGTCTGAAATCAATGTGTTGTCTCAGAGAGAAAGAATTGGTTTATAATTTTTAGGCCTGATCTTTGGAAAGATCAATCAATCCCTTTAATGCTCTTCCTCCTAGTTTGTAAAGTTTGGGTGCTTGCCTCTCCTCGGATTCTCTTTTAAAAGACTGTAGAAAAGGAGCAAGCTTTGGGCTTCATCTGGTATTTTCTTAAATCTTGATGCTATTGTCTGTAGTGAAGACATCAGGAAGTGTGAAAATAGCAGTGGTTATTCATGTTGTCATTGTTTCTCTATAGGCTTCTTGGCAGCCCCATTTTGCACTGTGTGGGTTTGTCTGTGAAGGAGAGCTATGGCAAAACTAGGTTTTGATGTTTGCCACTATCCTTACATGGAATGGAGGGGTAGATATTTTCTATTGTGATGTAAAATGGGCCACTTCCGACAGAGTTGAAAAGGTTGTGTATCCCATGGCTGATGATTCATATCACACCTCCATAACCAGAGGATGTTTACTGTGAATGATCTTGATTATGGTCCACACTGAACAAAGTTTGGAAATATGATGACGCTTGAGATTTGCCATTTTTCTTCCAATCTTTCTATGTTCCTCCTTCATTTTCTTTGGTGTGTGTGTGTGTGTGTGTGTGTCTGTTTCAGTGTGTGCATCTCTTAACAAAGTCCTTTCATTACAACTTCCCCAATGTATGTTTGTATATGGAATTGAGCCACCTCCCTCCATCTCTACTGTCTCTACTAAGTTCTATCATTTCAGTCTGAATGGCAACATCTTCACCGGTGTTTCTACTACTGTTCATGTTCCTCTATAATATATTTTTCACACAACATGTAAAGGGTATTTTAGCAATGGAAATATGATCATAATATTGCTTCCTGCTTAAAAACATTTGGTGTCTGCCTGCAATTCATAACATGTCTAATCGTCGTGGTCTTCCTGCAAACATATCCAACCACGTTATTTGCTAGTAGCTTTTATGTTTTTTTAATCACAATAAGAAATGCATTTTGCGTCATCATTCCATACACGTGCAGACACATAAAAATACAGACTCACATATGTCCCTAAAACAAAGTTTCCCAAAACATAGTCACTTTTCTATACACATACACAGGCACATACCCATACACATATAGGACATGTGTATTGTGTGTGTGAATACTTAATATCTATTTCTACTCACTATACAGGTCCAGAAAATGTGTTCATTCTATTTGTTTATTGCTTTATTTCCAGTATTTAGAATAGTGCCCAGTACAGAATAGGTACTCAGGGTGTATTTGTTGAATGAGTACATATTAATCTTTGAACTTTATCAAGAAATTATTATCTCTAAAATACTACTCAGCAGTATTGATTTGGTTTATAAGTTCTGATATTTAGACAAAATAATTGCCAAATAGAGTTTATCAAGGAAAAGTACACAACATTTCTTTCTTTCTCTGATATTTTTATGAATCAAGAATATTTGTTTTGAACTTTGAATTTTGATTTGGTGAAGGTTTTGTCAAAATGTATCTTCAAGCTCACTTAGTTCAAATTGCCCTTGGAATTTGTGTTAGAAAGTCTATTGGTTGCTTTTATCCTTTTTATCCTTTCTATTGCATTTTTAAAGAACTTCATTTGAAGTTGCATATAACATGTAAAGAACTCTCACCAATTTTTAATATTATAAATAGGAACTATACGCTAAAGCAATGTCTGCAAAAGCTTGTTATAGAAAAGTATCTCTCTGTAGTTTACAGTTAAATAGTTCTCCATAGGAAAAGTAAATCTCAGAAAATATTTCCTTTTTCTATTTATAGATGCTGTCATTTTATTTGTTAACTACAAGTAATTTACACTGGTGACAATTATCCTTTAAAATCTGTAATGGTAGCTATTTCAGGGCCAGAGGTTCACATATTAGACATTTTAATGTATACTATAAGATACAGGGAAACAAGCTACATTTAAAAAATATTTATGTGTTGCTTTGTTTAAAATAGAACATCACATTTCTTCTGCCTCTGGGCAAAGATATATTTTCATTTATTAGACAAGATCCATCATTGTAAAATCCATTAAGCAGTAACTGAGTGCCTAAAAGCTTTCGGTGTTAATGGAGGATGTTTGGAAATCTGAAGTGATGGGAATCTGAGCTGAACAGGTAGGATTCACTAAATTTGAGGACATACTGGAGTAAACTTTAAGGTAGATTCATCATGATAGTTGATAAAACCATCTAGTATTTGTAATTGGTATGTGATTGCATACATATACTTTCCTCCTAGGATATTTGAGATGGCTATTGAGCCTTTTAGCTTTCGGTGTTGGATATAATTTATATTAGCCTCAAGCACTAAAACTGAATAGTTTCACATATTAACTATTTGGTGGCTCTTCTACAGTCCAGCTTTAGACCAGCACTTGAATGGAGGCAGAAGTGCATTACTGTAGGCTTCCAAGATACCAAGATGTATCAAACTGTGGGGACTGATTTCCTAAAGTCATGTATTATTTGCATTCTTTTTTTTTTTTTAACGTTTATTTTTCAGAGAGCGAGACAGAGCACGAGTGGGGGAGGGGCAGAGAGAGGAGGAGACACAGAATCAGAAGCAGTCTCCAAGCTCTGAGCTGTTAGGACAGAGCCAGATGCAGGGCTCAAACTCACAAGTGGTGAAATCATGACCTGAGCCGAAGTTGGCTGCTTAACCGACTGAGCCACCCAGGAGCCCCAGCATTCTTGCTATTAGCTGTGGTTATTGTCTTCTTAAAACTCAGTTTTAAAAAATAAGGCTCTTTCTCAGTGCTTTTAATAATTAAAGGAAAAATGGAGAGGCAAACAGCTTCCAAAATCTATAGTGGTTGGGGTCCAGTTCTTGCATTTTTCTATTTAACCCTTGAGCTCATATATGATATGATGTCATGTCATTCTTACAGTCATTTGTTAGGAATTGACTGAGTTGAAACAAAATTTTTAAAATAATTGTGAAAATTTGAAGGGATTCTTGGAAATGTTATTTTTTTTAAATTCTCCATGTAAACTGAAAGAATTTATCTCATGTTTTTCTATATTTTGCCCAACGTTTACACTTCTATTTCACAATAATGGTTTTAATTTTTATTTATCTGGAAGGTATAAAGATGATAGTTTTTTTTTGTTTTTTTTTTTTTTGGTCCCATTCCTTATGCTCGTGACCTTCCTCTGGGTTACACTGTGTTGTTAGTGCTATCCTTGGAGCCATTCAAAGTCTTGGTCACTTAGTGTCACGAGATGAGCAAGGCAACTCATAATCTTAAGAAAAAAGAATTCCAAAGCTCAAGTATTGCTATCTTAAGCTATGCTAGACTTAATCTTTGCAACCTGTGGCTTCAGTGAGTAATGTTGGGCAGTAGTTGGCAGATGTCATTGTAGTAAACATCCACTCATATTGGCATTTTAATAAAGCATAATCCCACTTACTGTATGGCCTCTGTTAATACAGTGGTGAATGTTAATCAGCAGTGAGCATTTTACCCAATTGATATTCTTCCCTTGATTTTGTAATTGGGATTTAGAGCCGGCTCAGTTATTCTGAGTGCCTGGGTTGGGACGTGTAGAATTCGGGAGCCGTCCAAAGCTATAGTTTTTTATAGGTGAACTGGGAACAGAAAAGTCACCCTACAGAAAAGAGCAGGATGGAGAAGAAATGAGGAATATTGACAGTTCAGAAAGAGAGAACGAGTTCCTAATTGTGATGTAGATAGTCTAGCAAATAAGATACGGGCTTGAATCCAGCAATAGTAGATGTGGTTTCCTGTTGGTAATGACTCTGATTTTGTCAGTTTATTAATCTTGGTGGCTAACCCATTATGTCTGTGATGATGTGGTTTTGGGGCTAGCTGTTCTACTGGAAGCTTCCCAATGTGCCAGGCAGCTCCTGTTGTAGAAGGAGCAATGGTTTCCCCCATGGCCTACTCCTGAATTATGGCTTTAGGAGTTCTTCCTGAAATTTTAACCTAGAGTGGCTTTATTATTTTTTTCAGCCCTCCCAGTGATTCTGCAAGCCATTTAACACTCAGCAATAAATCATTTGGGGTTTAAAATGTAAGGTGTGGATTCTGTTCTCTGCAACTGAACCATAACGAATATAATAAGTAAAGCATTTAGAAAACTTCCCATTGTATAGTAACTACTCAAATTGTGTCAGCTGATATTACAAATGTATTCATTCATATGTGCCTGAGAGTCATTGGTAACAAACAGACAAAAAGCCATACCCTCATAGAACTTATGTGCTAGTGAAATGAGACAGACAATAAACAATAAACAGGGAAAAAGTAGGCACATTTTATACTATGTTAGGAGGTCATAAAGCTAAGAAAAAAGAATTGGAGTGGGTATTTGTAGCATTAAATAGGGTGATCAAGGTAGGTGACATCTGAGCAAAGACTTGAAAGTGGTTTGTATTTTTTAACAGCGTTTTACTATCCAGGATTAAAGATGAAACTTACTCTTTTTAATATTTTACTGATAATTCCTGAGCCTACAAAACATTTAAAAGACAAATTCCATCTTAACTATCATTTTTGTCAAGTGTCGTCATGCATCGTCTTTAGATGAGAGCTGAGATAGAGGCCGTAATACAAGTCTTCCTCAATTGACCTGCACAGATCATCACATGATAGCCCTTTCCTTTTTATATTTCATCTAGATCCAGAGAGATTGAAGAATGGGTGAAACTGAACAGGGAATTACTTATAGGCCATTAGGTTACAGTTGTGGAAGTAACACTTTACATTTTGGTGAATGTAACAAGAACAAAAGAAGAGAATTTTCCATAGCATAAGGGTTTCACACAATTATGAATTGCAAGGAACCTCAGAAATCATCAGTTTCAATAATCTTCAGAATGCACAAATCTCTTCTGTAATAAGACAGATCATTCTAATTTGCAAAAATGTCCCAAATTGAACAAATGTTTCATTGGTGATTCAAAAAGGTCTATGACCAGGCAGTTTTCACCTTCTTTGTTCTGACCAATCTCTCTTTATTTGTTTAGCTTAAGTTTCTACTGATATTTTTGCCTTTTGTCACACATCACATTGTTGACCAATACAGAAATTGAAGTCCAGTGAAACTCTATCATTCATACTCACTCTACAATGCCTTTCTGCACACTTGCAGTTTTGTTTTTCAAATTCTAATGGTTAAATTTTACAACTTTTCTTATTAAATCTAACTTTCTTAGATTTGAATCATTGTTCTGACTATTGAATTGAATCCCTGACTCTGTCACCAAGTAAGTGATTTTTGTGTCTCCCTCATCACCTTTTCAAGCTTTCTTCCATTCCTGTTTAGTAGGACTAATGAATACTTAATGAAGTCTGGCAGTATGCTACTAGAATCATCTCACTGACTGCCCATTGGCCCCATGCTCATAGGAATGGCCATCCAGTGTAAAACATAGTGTGCCCCCAGAATTAATGCACTGCTATGTGGCTTACCTGTGTGTATTATCTATAGCTTTTTGGTTTGTTTTTTTTTTGTATTGGTCTTTAAAGGAGAATCCTGAAAAGCTACTATTAAGATTACATGACATAAATTTGTAAAATGCCTGGCATATAAGAAGTATTTTATGAGTTCAAATTCTCATCGTTGCTCTGTCTTCCTAACTGTACTCTTATTAACTTGACACTGGCCAGTCTTGTCCACGAGAATATAATGATTAAATATCATCATGAAGTTTAGATCACAATGACTGCAGTAGTTCTTTATCAAACTATAATTTTTTGAAGTCAAGATTTTATTTTATTTTATTTTTAAATCTAATTTATTTTCAAATTGACTAACATACAGTGTATACACTGTGCTCTTAGTTTTGGGGGTAGATTCCCATGATTCATCCCTTACATACAACACCCAGTACTCATCCCAGCAAGTGCCCTCCTCAATGCCCATCACCCATTTTCCCCTCTCCGCCACCCCCCCATCAACCCTCAGTTTGTTCTCTGTATTTAAGAGTCTCTTATGGTTTGCCTCCCTCTCTGTTTGAAACTATTTTTCCTCTTCCCTTCCGCCATGATCTTCTATTAAGTTTCTCAAGTTGCACATATCAATGAAAATATTGATATCTGTCTTTCTCTGACTGACTTATTTTGCATAGCATAATGCCCTCCAGTTCCATCCACGTTGTTGCAAATGGTAGGATTTCATTCTTTTTCATTGCCACGTAGTATTCCGTTGTATATATAAACCACATCTTCTTTATCCATTCATCAGTTGGATTTCTAACATGGCCATGTTTCTGTGCTTGACATCAAGCCTAATGCTTATACACAGAGGCAGTGGATGCAGGATGCTCTAGGGATAGACTTGTCTCTGGAGGCAGACAGAGTTCAGTTGAAATTCCCTTTCTATTCTTCTGCACAAGTCACTGAGCTTTTCTCAGCCTGAATTTCCATACCAACAAATGGGCCTAGTAATAGTTTTCTACTTCACAGACATGAGCACAATGCCTGCCATATAGTCAGAATTAAAATCGCCGTCAATTTTTTCATACTATGACATATTGGTGAATAACTGTCATGAAATGGATGAATGGATTTTACTTCCTGTATAACATAAAATCTAGGATGATATAAGAGCTTTATCTTAAAATCCATGTTTCTTTTATTCCACCAGCTAAAATGTGGTCAAGATTAGTTCACAGGTAGAAATCTGGGCCATTATTTCTTCCACCTGCTTTGATCATCCTCATTCTAATGTAGTGCCCTGTACTGTCAGAGGTCCAATTATTTTCACTAAATTCTCAGTGTAGGAAAACAGCAACATTAACACATGTGCTTCTTCATCTTGACTCTGTGTTTTCCCCATTTCACAGCTCAGCAACTTCTGTGAGACAAAGGTAAGGGGAGAACTGTGACTTTTTTATTCCATACTTTTTTGAGATTTTGAAATTTTCAATGTTATACTATGAGGGAGACATTGAAAATACATATTATTTTTTCTTTCAAAACTTTGACTTACTTTCTCATCAAACACCAGTAGATTATCAACTGAAAAAAAATTATAAGTCACCTAATCTCAGAGCCTTATAAATTTTTCATTTTATTAGCTTTTATTTTTCTTAAAAAATTAATATATGAATAACTAGCCATACAGTGAAAATAAATCTCCTTCTTGCCATAGACATTTCTCCTAACAAAATAAAATAAAAATTCATTAGTTCTAGAAAAATGTAGTAGGGCCTCAATATGTCAATCTAAAATGCTTAGCCAAACAATGTCAGATATACATACTGGTATATGGATCCAGTTCCTACAAACATTTTTAATGTTCCTACAAACATAATTAAGAATTTCTTAAGATGATGCTCTATTCCTGCATGAAGAACTTTGTATTCTGAATACTTTTATTCTAAATTTATAGAATAGTACCTCATTTGGCTTGTTTGTTTTCAAATAGAACTCAAGCAAATAGATTTTCTTGATTCGTACAGAACCCAAAATAAAGAAAGCAGGAATCAGATTAAGGAGAGGTTGGCTGAGATACATTTATCAGTTAAATTGAAGGGCAGCTACAATCAGATTGTTTAGCAAAATGGTTTTGGCAAGTACAGTGTCACAATAAATCATGACAGATATCTCGTTCTAGATAACATCTTGGAAAAAATATTTTTTTCAGAAGTCTAGAGAATTAACTCATCGCGCATTTATGATTTGATGAGTAAGATATAGGAACTATATTTATTATTTGTGAATACAAACTGGGAGGCTCCTTGCTTGATTTGCTGGTTACAACAAAAAGCCCTTCAGGTATTATCCTCCTAAAATAACAAGAGAGGGTAAAGTGAGGAATATATGGTACTCAAGTAAAATCTGAACTCATTCCATGAAATTTTGATTTGAAAGTCAAAACAAAACCTTTCCAGCAATTCAGTAAATATTTTTGTGGTTAACTTTTCTGATTTTTTAATTTTCTATCTTAACCATGAAGGTATTTAATTTTGACCTAAACAAAACAATATATGTGAATTTAGACAAAATTTATGAAAGTTGGCATATTTTCTTTTTTTAAATTTTTTTTAATTTTTTTTTCAACGTTTATTTATTTTTGAGACAGAGAGAGACAGAGCATGAACAGGGGAGGGGCAGAGAGAGAGGGAGACACAGAATCCGAAACAGGCTGCAGGCTCTGAGCGGTCAGCACAGAGCCCGACGCGGGGCTCGAACCCACGGGCCGTGAGATCGTGACCTGAGCCGAAGTCGGACGCCCAACCGACCAAGCCACCCAGGAGCCCCAGAAAGTTGGCATATTTTCTACAACGTTTCATTTCTTCTCTCATCTACATTTTAAATAAACTAATTACATCTTATTCCTTTAATCATTTATTAATACAACTTTATTAAGCACCCACAGTATGCCAAGCACTGTTCTGGGCACTGGGCATATAAAGAAGGAAAAGACTTTGCCCTCCTGGAGCCAAGGGGAGTAAGAACAGTGACTTACACATGTACAAGTAAAACCTCTAACAAATCAGATGCTCATAAGTGCTTTGGAGAAAAATAAAGCAGAAAAGAGGAAAAGGGGATGTGTATCAAGAGCTGTTTCAGGTGGTTTGGAAAGACTTGAAATAAAAAGATGAGATGAGAGTCACACAAACACTTAGGAGGAAGGCTTTGCAAGCACAGGGAACAGGAAGGACAGGTTGTGACACCAAAGCGTGGTTGGCAAGTTTATTAACAGCAGGGAGGCCAGCATGGTGACAGGAAAAAGCTGCTGGAAATGGGCTCAAAACAATAGGCAGGGTCTAGCTTTGGGGGATCCTGTTGGCTATTGTCAACACATTGGCTTTTATTCTGAGAGTTTTGAGGAGGTACATTACTGACTTCTATTTTAGAAGAATTATTCTGGCTGTTTTATTGAATATAGACTATGGTGGCAGAGATGAGGGTAAAATTAGTTATATATACATGTATATATATATGTATATGTATATATACATATATACGTGTATATGTATGTATATATACATATACACATACACATTTACTATTAGTTATATGTATTATGGTATATATTATTATATATGCTATTATTATGTTATCGTATATATTATTATATACTATTATTAGTTATATATATTACAGAATATATTACATGTACTATTATTAGTTATATATTATATTATATATTACTATTATTAGTTGTATATTATAGTATACATGTTATATATATAGAATTCTTACCACTAGTTATAGATATATTTATGTATAACTCTCATTATTTGCAGGTTTCATATTTGTAAATTGGCCTACTTGGTAAAATTTATTTGTAACCCCAAATCATTCACAGACATGTGCATGTTCAGAATGGCAAACCCCTTGAGATGTGTGATGTTTACCTTCCATCTGCGATCAACAAGAGACCTCTCTCTACTTTCTTGTTTCAGCTCACATAGTAAACAAGTATCCCTTTTCATGGTCTATTTGGGGCTATGTTCTTTGCATTTTTTGGTGCTTTTTGTTAGTGACTTTATTCTTAAAAATCGTTCCCAGGCATACTGCTAAAGTGGTGTCCCGTGTAACTAAGTGCAGGAGGGTCGTGATGTGCCTTATGGAAGAAATATACATGTCAGATCACCACTATTCAGGTATGAGCTATCATGCTGTTGGTTGTGGGTTAAGTGTTAAGGAATCAACACCACGGTACCTCCAGAAAAAGGAGCATGTTTGCCAATCTGTATGTAAGACAGCTCTGGAAAGTGCTAAAGTACTATCTACAGTGCATGATGAAGCTACGGAAAAGATGGAAAAGTGAATTTGTGGATTAATGAGATGACAGCAATAAAAAAGGCACAGTGAACAGGACTGTAGTGAGGTAAAAGGCCAGAGAGATTTACGGTCACACTCCCAGGGTCAGGAAAATGTTAACTCCTTCTCAGCTGGTGCTAGCTGGCTTACACCTTTCGAAAGGTGGTATGTATAAAATATATTAAACTTGTAGGCAAAGCAAATAACGCAGATCAGGAAGATTAGGAATTTGTAAAATACCTCCTATCTGTTATACGGGATTAGGATTATGTGGAAGAATAGGTTCTTGATGCTGATGGGAATGGTTTGCTCTACAAGGACATTAGCAAACAAGCTGATATTATGCAAATGTCCTCCAAAGCCCCTGGATTTAAGTGATTCAAGGACCATGTAGCTAATTATTTGTAAGAAAATAAAGTATCTTTATATAGAAGCACACGTGAAACAAGGGTATGTATTGATCGATTGACAAAAATGTGACCAGAGGCATGCAGGAACATAAGCCTGCATTTCCCCTGGGAGCAGTGGTTTCATGTAAGTTAATTCAGTGATGACGGAATCTTTTTAGGACATAACGATCACAAATCATGAAAATCATTTCTGTGTATGTGTATTTTATATGTGTGTCTGTGTGCATGTTATGGACTGAATTGTTTCCCCTCAAAATTCCTATGTTGTGGCTCTAATCCCCAAACTGCAGAATGTGACTGTATTTAGAGATATGACCTTTAAAGAGGTAATTAAGTTAAACTGAAGTCATTAGGGTGTGCCCAACTCCAATCTGACTGGTGTCCTAAAAATAGGAGATTAGGACACATAGAAAAGACACCAGAGAGACATGTGCATAGCATAGGGGAATGACGATATGTGAAGGGGCAAGAGGCTGCCTATCTGCAAGCTGAAGGGGGAGGTCTCAGAAAAACCCATCCCTGCCAGCACCTTGATCTTAGACTTCCAGCTTCCAGAACTGGGAGAAAATCAATCTTTGTCATTTAAGCCATCCAGTCTGTCCCATTTTGTTATGGCAGCCGTAGGAGACTAGTACAATGTGTATCAGGCAAATTCTGTTAAGTAGCTTGGACTTAACAGGCGTGTTCAATGGTGGTAGCTTCGACTTTGGTGAATTGGGGGTTGATTGTGTAGGCAGAGCTGAGAAAAATTGTGGGAGAATTGGATATCCCGTAAAAGAGAAAGATCAAAGTTTGCATTCATGGGTAAATGTTCTCCTGTTTTGTTCTCTCTTACTACTCAACTGTTGTACCACTTTCTTAAGTATATTTACAAAAAAAAAAACTTATGGTATGAGGGAAAGGAGGCAGTTCCAGCTCATTGAGACATATCCAGTGAAATCAGTGAAAATGTGATATCACTTAGGAAATATGATAGTGTTGCTTGTGATAATGTAGAATGTGAATGTTCAGGGTTCAGGTTTTAAAATTTTGATCATGAAAACTTAGAAGGGTTTAAAATATTTAAAAAGGAGAAATAATTTCTTATTTCTTTATTGTTTCCATGGTTTTCTATTAAGAGGAAATGAAATTAAATTGCCCGAACCATAATTAGATTCAGGTGAGTGAGTACAGAATGTGTTTGAAGACTTACTGGTATATTTATTGTATCCACGACTAAAATTACCTGAAAGCAAATTGATTTTTGGATATTAAGTCTGTTTTAGGAAACAAAAGCATTCAAAATACATATGCCAAGCTTCTCTTTGCATTATGCATAAAGACTATTTTTAGGTTTAATAAAATCATTTAAAATTACATAATTTACAAAGTGTACTCTGAGAAGTAATTTCTGCCCATTTTAGTTCTTCAATTAAAGCGTTCAATTTCATTATTTGGATTTATACTTTGAAGTAATAAAAAACATATTTTTTAGTATATTGGGGTGATTTTTAGGAGAAAGACATTTTTACCTATTTGTTCAATTTATACTTTTTGTTTTTATTTTTACTTATTCATTTTTTTATTTTTATGTTTTATTTTACTTATTTATTTTTTAATATTTACTTATTTACTTATTTGTTTATTTATTTATTTACTTACTTGAGAGAGAGAGAGAGAGAGAGAGAGAGAGAAAGTGCACACAAGTGGGGGAAAGGGGACAGAGGGAGAGAGAGAGAGAATCCTAAGCATGTTCCACACTGAGTGTGGAGCCCAATGCAGGGCTCAGTCTTTCAACCCTGGGATCATGACCTGAGCTGAAACCAAGAGTTGAACAATCAACTGACTGAGCCACCAAGGCGCTCCATCCATACTTTTTGTTTTTAAATGTAATCTATATGTTTTATTTTAACAGGTTTAACTTTGCTTTTGTTCTTATTCTCTTACCCCCAATTATCCTCATGACTCCTTTCTATATTAAGAGGATTATGCAGCTACAATATAAGATGCTTTTCATAATAATTGCCAACATTCTAAAGCTGCATTTTCCTGCCCATGTTCATATGTGTTTTTTTATTTGTTTCATCATATTTCATTTATTTCATAAGGAAGGAGAAAAATCTCAAAATTAAGTCTGTAACCCCACACTTACCTTGGCTAACTAAATGGAAGATTTTTAGCTGCAAAATGTTCCAAACAGATACTTCTTTTTCAGTTCTCTATTTTTAATAGCTTTTTAAATAGTATTTTATTTATTTATTTATTTATTTATTTATTTATTTATTTATTTAGAGAGGCAGGGAGACAGAGCATGAACAGGGAGGGGCAGACAGAGGGAGAGAAAGAATCCCAAGCAGCTATCACTATCCCAATCACTATTAGCACACAGCCCGATGTGGGGCTCAAACCCAAGAACCCTGAGATCATGACTTGACCCAAAATCTAGAGTCAAATGCTTAACCAACTGAGCCACCCAGGTGTCCCTGCAGTCTTCTTTAACAGAACTTATCAAGTACCTGTTAGAGCTCAGCTGTCAAAATTGAAAACAAGAAGTATTGAGGGGAAAAAAAACAAAGAAGCAAGTGAGTATAAACTAATTCCAGTCCCTTTCTTAACCTACCTTCCAAAAGAAATGAAGATATCCTTTCAGATCACCGTGAATACACGTTACAAAGAAATATTTACCATTTTGGTCTTAACCTTTCCGCATCAAGCACTGGACATGAGCTCTCACTAAGCTGGAGAATGCTGGGGAATGTTAGAATGGAGTCAATAGTTGAAAGGATGCCTGTTTATCCATTTAAAAGGAATCTGTAAGACTGTAAGGAAGGCTATCACAGTAGAATTACTAACTTTTCTAAGCTGTGGATTGGGAGAGAAGAACAGTGGGGAAGAATTAGCAGTCATTCCTGTCCCAGGAGATTCAAGACTTGTGTCAGCTTCCAGACCCTATTTGTAAAATCAAAAGCAGTTCAAGAGAGTGTCCATCATTTATTCAGAGAGGGAGGGGACTGCTGGAAAAGAACCTTCCTCCAAGTCTTACATGAAATATTTTCAGAAAAGTGACGGTGTTTTCCCAGCAAGTTCCAAATCCTGCAATATTTATTTGATATTCGATGAAATTGATTAAAATGTCTTATTCATGTTATTTTGAGAAACAAGTGCTACTTAATTACATGTAGCTAAATGGTATTTGTAATAAATACTTTTCAAATAATTTTTGGGTTTTGCATCTGAATTAAGACACTATCTACTTTGTACTCTTAGGGCTAGCTTTATTGACTGTTCATTCTTGTTCTGCCATAGATTAGCTCTCATTCTGTCCTACAAATAACTTGTTCTAAAAGTTAGCCTCCTCATCTATTGAGTTATTATTCATTTATTTTCTAAGGCTTATAAAGTTTGATTTATAACACTTGCAAATTACTTTCATAGACGTTATTTCATTTGACTGACTGGCTTTATCCTATGAAAAAGATAGGTAACTATAATCTTCAATACATGTATAAGGACTTTGAAGTTCAAAGAGAGTATGAATTGCCTTTGGCACACTGCTAAAGAGAAAGGGGTGGATGGAGTTGGAATTCACCAGGTTCCTTTTCTTGCAAGTCTTTACCTCTATCCACTAACAGCATATTACCTTTGAAGGTGGTTGAAGCTTAGACATTCCACAATAGGAATCCTCTCAAGATTATCAATCTTGAATATGGAAATAAATATCATAATTCTTAATAAAAGATACTAGAAATATTAAAGTAGGCATATGTGAAAGTGTTTTATGAATTATGTCTCTAGACACAGAACATAAAATGTTATTTAGTTTAGACAAATAACTCTATGTATAATTTACAAATATTTGATGTATTCAAAATTATTTCATGTTAGCCTTTGTTTCTTATAAAATATAATTTTAGTTTTTATCAAATAATAAATTATAATGGCACATGCTTTTTAAAAGGCATGTAATTTTACAAAGCTTATATACAAGTAGAATTTTGGTTTCACTGCTTTAACAAAGACCGTATGGCCAGTGGCTTAAACAAGACAGAAGCTTTATGTCTCTCACCAGTAAAATCCAAGAGGACAATCTGCTGTGTTTGTGGGGTTGGGGGCAGGGGAGGGGGTTGCAGAGAGGGGATAGAGAGAGAAGCTCAGCCCCTTGAGGTCATCCAGAGTCCCAAGTTTGTTTCGTATTAATACTTTACTATTCCCTTGAATGTTTCCCTTGTCTGCATAGTCAAAACTGGCTTACTTCTATACTCGCACAAGGAGAAGAGAAAGGAGAAGAAGAAGGATTCCTTTCAAGGCTGTGTCTTTTCCTGTTCACATTTTCACCATTTTTGTTCACATCCAGGAGGCTATTTCTTATATGATTTCTCCCAGCTGTCATACATTCAGTTAAATATTTAAGGGTTCTTTTACTAAAAGAGTAGAATGAGAGAATGGATATTGGCTGGCAAATACCATTCCCTCATAGCCTGATCACCCATCTACCCATGAGCCATGGTTTTTGTTGTTGCTGTTGTTGTTTTTGTTTCCTGGGTATATTCTTAATACACTTTTCCATCACACATAATATGATACAAAGTCTTTTTTTAATTACTTGATCAAGCTCAAAGGGTGTTTAATTCTTTTCATTGGATGAGATAAAGCTGTGATTTAGCAGCCCATAAGCTAAAGGAAGAGTTATTAATCACATCTTTCCTGACTCTACATACAAACTGTTGTGTGGTAGAACAGAATAGCACAATAAAGCTTCCTTTTTCAGAAAATCCAAAACTATATAAAGTCACTTGTACATTAGAGTTAGCAAATCCTGCTAAGCAAGAATTGCTAGATCTTCCTAAATTGATCATTACTATTTTGCTTTTTGGGAGTAGCTATTTTTTTCTGTTGTCTTTCATGGCTCCCAGATTTTCCATCTGGGAAGTTTTTTGTTTGTTTTTATCCATTATTCCTCATGGCCATATCTTAAGTGAGTGTTGGAATATATGCCCTCCTCTGGAAAAATACAGATTTCACAGTCCATTTCCTACTAGCATAGATTTGGAGACCTTGAGGTGGCTTTGACAGTTGAAAAGTCACAGGCTTTTTGTAAACCTTTCTTGTGGTTCCTTTGAAAAGACAATTTACATAAAAATGTAATAGTCTCAGTCAAATCCATGTGCAAGTAAGCACAAGCAGAGATTTCATCTCACTGTAGATTTTAAGCCTGAAATCTCCTATTCATTCACTGGTCCTGTGAGGTCCCCAACCCAACTGACATTACAGTGACCACAAAAGGGAAGATAAATTACAAAAATAATATTTTTAAAGGTATAATAGAACAATAAGGACTAGATACGAGAGAGGGTAGAGCCATTCTGAAAGGATCCAAAGATCACCAGGTCTTTTAACTCCTTAAGGCACTGGCCAGTTATGAATAAGGGTGGAGAATCAGCTGAGTCCAAGCAGAGGGCTACAACTAGGGAAAAAGAAATAAACAAAGCTTTCAGTTAGAATGACAAACTGTAACCTTGAGAGAACTCTGACACAAATGGCAGAGTTCTGGGACTACTCAACAGGTTCAGGAGCTAAGTCAAAAAGCAGAGTGAAATTTCCTGCAGACTTGTAGAGATCAAGAAAACAAAAATTACCAAAGAGAGAGGGTAATTTCCTCAAACATACAGTTAATCTCCCCCTGAATAGAAGTGCCAGGATTTGAAGGTCAAATGGCTGAAGAACTGACCTTGAAATTTGTAACAGCAGAGATTGGTCTCTCAAGTCTCAAGACATGAAGAAAGGTGGGAGGGGAAAGATGGTGGAACAGCATGAAGTTGTTGAGGTTTTTTTGTTGTTGTTGTTGTTGTTTTTGCGTCTCTTGTCCCTGACATGCAGCCAGATCAAAACTAAACCATCCTGCACAACTAAAAACTGATTTGAGGATTCGCACAACAATCTGCACAACCTGAAGCAGAGAACTCAGCAGGTATGCAGCATAGAGAGATGAACAGGGGATAAGACAAGCTGCAGAGAGCACAGAGATGTTTTTGCTTGTGGAGAGAATATAGGGACAGTAGGAGAGTACACCAATGTTTATAGCAGCACTATCAACAATAGCCAAAGTATGGAAAGAGCCCAAATGTTCATTGATGGACGAATGGATAAAGATGTGGATTATATCTACAATGGAGTATTACTCAGCAATCAAAAAGAATGAAATCTTGCCATTTGCCTCCATGTGGATGGAACTAGAGGGTATTATGCTAAGCAAAATTAGTCAATGGGAGAAAGACAAATATCATATGACCTCACTCATATGAGGACTTTAAGATACAAAACCACAGATGAACATAAGGGAAGGGAAGCAAAAATAATATAAAAACAGGGTGGGAGACAAAACATAAGAGACACTTAAATATGAAGAACAAACAGAGGGTTGTTGGAGGGGTTGTGGGAGGGGGAATGGGCTAAATGGGTAAGGGGCATTAAGGAATCTATTCCTGAAATCATTGTTGCACCATATGCTAACTGACTTGGATGTAAGTTAAAAAATAAATAAATTATTTAAAAAATTAAAAAGATGTGAAGAAAGGATATTGGCCAGACTTCCTGTCAAAAACCCAGGGAGGCCATGACTGAGGAGCAGGGGTTAACCAAAAAGTAAACTGAGTCTTACCAAGACTTCAACCCAACCCTGAAAGATTTCAGTCTGTAATTAGTTGAGGTCACCAGTCCCTCATTAAATGTGTCTAACAAAGGAAAAGGCTAAACTCTTTCCGATGGAAGATAACATTATTTGGAAACTCTGTGGTTATTTTATCAGAATTTTCTATATAACACAAAATTACTAAACATTTAAAGGTGCAGGAAAATATGAAGAGAAAGAATAGATAATACAAGTAGATGCACAGATAATCTATACATTGACAGAAACCTTAATTATAATGAAAATGCTAATGAAAACTGAGGAAACGTGGAAATAAAATGCAAGGATGTGTAGAATTTCAATACAGAATTGCTATTTATGAAAATATTCAAATGGACATTCTAGAGTTGAAAAATAAAGTTAAAATATCAATATCTGGCATTAAAATACCAAAAAATGATTTTAACAATAGATTGGAAAAAAAATGAGAGAATATTAAATGAGAAGACAAGTCATTAGAAAACAAAAGCATGGAGAAAAAAGGAATGTAAGAATGAAATCCGATAAACATGTGAGTGATGCATGTAATACATCGAAAGATCAACTTAATGAAAGCTACCATGTAGTAATCTGAAACAACCATATTAAGGGAGAAAGAACAATCTTTTAAATTGATTTTTCTTGCCCAGAACACATTGGAACATGACCGAAAGTGGCTTGAGGACCCCTTCTTTTGTGTTTGTTTTTAAGATTTTTTTAAATGTTTATTTTAGAGAGAGAGCGAGCGAGCATAAGCTGGGAAGGGGCAGAGATGGGGGAGGAGAGGATCTGAAGCAGGCTCTGTGCTGACTCCAGAGAGCCCGGGTACAGGGATCAAACTCAGAATCCGTGAGATCATCACCTGAGCCAAAGAAGTCAGAAGCTCAACTGACTGAGCCACCCAGGCGCTCCAAGGGCCCCTTCTTACCTCCGGCTGTTTGTGATATATGAGCTTGTTAGCGTTTCAAACTAAGTGAGACCTAAACTGAATTATCTTCCATCAATATAAATTCAGGTTAACAGACTGAAAGAGACACATTTTTTAGCAAAGCTCTGTTTTCTTCATCCTCTTCTTTCAAATGGAGTAACTCTTGCTAAGTTTATTTCTCTTAGGCCACTTTTAGAGTGACAAGGGACAGCCAACAAAGCACCACCATTTTGACTTTTCTAATGACTTTCTCTAGAGCTGTACTGTCCAGTGAGGTAGCCAATTACTGTATGTAGTTGTTTAACTGTAAATTAATTAAAATGAAACAAAATTTAATATTCAGTACCTCAGTTACTGTAGTCACATTTCAAGTGTTCCGTAGTCACACATGGCTAACGGCTAGCGCATTGAACGACACGGATGTAGAAATTTCCCACCACTTTTTTGTATCTGTATGGAAGTGCTGTTAGCACTACCCTAAAACTATAGAATCAATAATCATAATTTGCCTTCTGACTTTTACCAAATGGTTACCATAGCATAAAAGAGAGTTATCAGCTCTTCAGCTGTCAATATTGGCTAAGAGCTTTAACTTAAAATAATTGGCCAAGGACGAATCAATTTTGGTGAGAATTAACTATCAGAAACTGTGTGTCATTTCTTGAACGTCAGTGTTTGAAGAGATGCATCCCTACAGTTTCCTTTTTTCCCCTGAGGGTATAAGCAAGGCTGCCACTTTTGTCAAAGCCCAGTAAGAACAGGGGCACCTGGGTGGCTCAGTCGGTTGAGCGTCTGACTTCAGCTCAGGTCACAGTCTCATAGTCCGTGAGTTTGAGCCCCATGTCAGTCTCTCTGCTGTCAACACAGAGCCCACTTTGGATCCTCTGTCCCCACTCTCTCTCTCTGCCCTCCGTCACTTGTGCTCGCTCGCTCTCTCTCTCTCACTCTCTCTCCCTCTCTCAAATAAACATTAAGAAAAAAAAAAATCCCAGTAAGGACCAAATTTGATCATTGTAGGGTAGGGGATGTGTTTTACTATCCAGCATGTAAAATTTTATTGAACCTGTTTTCAGATGGCAACCAGGCCTTCTACTGTGTGGGGTTCTCTAGGTGTAGTGTTCTTGTTCATCCTTGCTATGGAACTCTCCTCCATCCTTTTGCAGGAATTCAGTGGGAGCTCATCATTTGATTGTGTAGAAGTAGAAAGGACAGCTCAGAATCTAACTTTTCACACAAACATTTGGCCACTTCTCCTATTTTGGATTTCACCCACTTTCTGTCTTCAGGGTTTATGGTGTCCCATATTTTTCAGGCTCTTCTTTTTTTTCTTAATTTTTAAAAAATGTTTATTTATTTTTTAGGCAAATAGTGAGAGCGAGCGAGTGAGCATGGCAGGGGAGGGGAAGAGAGAGAGGGAGACACAGAATCCGAATCAGGCTCCGGAGCTGTCAGCACAGAGCCCACCTCAGGGTTCAAACTCATGAACCATGAGATCATGACCTGAGCCAAAGTCGAATGCTTAACCCACTGAGCCACCCACATCCTGAGGAGCATACTGATTTGCATCGGTTTTCTTTACTGTCTGATATTTAGATTTCAGGTCTCTCCTATATGTTTTCTTTTTACCACTTGCCCACCTTCTTTCCAGATTCCTGTTTTTATTGAAATCTCCTATCTACTACTTTCTCCTCTCCAGTCTTTTGTTCTCCTGGGCAATCCTCCACCCTTTTTAAAAAGTCTTTCATAGACATTGTAATGGAATTTTTAAAGAGAGAGGAAATAAACAGATATGCTCACTCCTCCAGGTTTAACCAGGAATGCTGCATTACTTTAAAACTGATCCGTGAATCATAAGCAGCTGAAAAATTTGTACCAGTGGCAACTGACATGAACTGTGTATTTAAAATGTGCCAGGAACTTATATCCTTTTAGAATTTGAATAATTCTATGCCATAGTTGGCATTATTCATGTGAGAAAACCCAAGTTTCAACAGGTTACATTCTGAAGGTCCCAGTAGTTAATAAGTGAAAATCTTAGCATTTAAACTATGTTTGATTTTGTTATGATCCCTGATATCATATAGTGCCCTTGCATTGTTAAATACGGTTTGTCAAGGATTCCTGCTTAGGTTTGAATCCTAGACATGCAATGCAATGACTGTATACTCTAATTTCTACTTAACTTCTCTATGTCTCACTTTCCCTGTGTGTTAAATGTTGATAATGGTAGTATTTAACCTCATAGAGTTGTTGAAAGGATTAAATAGATTAATGTATATATAATGGTTCTTGAATAGTGCCTGGCATACAGTGAGCAGTTTCTAATTATATTATTTTATTCCCCTATCTTAAGGAAGAAAAGATATCACTTCCTCATTTTTTAAAGTTTATTTTTTTTATTTTGAGAGAGAGAGAGAGAGAGAGAGAGAGAGCTCACACAAGTAGGGGGAGGGGCAGAATCCCAAGCAGGCTCTGTGCAGTACTCAGCCCAACAATGGGATTGAACTCAGAAACCATGAGATCATGGCCTAGGGCCAAAATCAAGAGCCAGATGCTTAACTGACTGAGCCACTCAAGTGCCCTGACATTACTTCCTCTTATAGATGTCTTAAATCTAGGAAATGCGACAGTGAAAGTCTGATGTCCATTTGTACTTCTTTTCATGTCGTCTTTCTAGAACTTTCTAAAATTAAGGATTGAACATAGCAGAAGTGTTACTGAGTGAATTAAGGAAAGAGAAATATACTGATCTATTTTAATTTTAAGGGTAAAATAGTCCATATAACCTCTGAATATAGCTATCATGCTATCATTTTTTATATCTTCTAGATTAATTTCAGTAGTTTTCTATACTATATTCATTTCTAGTTCAAAAACCCTTGTAATTTTTGTTATCTTCTAAATTGGAGTTAATATCCCTAGAAAACTTTCTCCCCATATCCAAGTAGCTTTAGAACTGTAGTGTTTGAAATGTTGGTGCACAGGTCATGAGAAGTACTTGTGGGAACTTTAAAACTATCCTGAAACAACCTCCTTGCTTTCCTGGCTTTTATATTTCAAGCTAAATCCAAACCACTCCAGGACTGAGTGCGATCAGCCTCTGGCAAAACCTACTTTCTTGGTTCTATTCAAAAATGAATCATTTTTAAAACACTCTAGCAACCAGGATATAAATCTTTCAGTTTACACAGGTGACCTCATGAGTATTCGTTTTCACCCTTTGTGTATTCGAGAGATAAAAATGTTGGAGGCATTGAATGTTAAAAACTTTTTTTCTAAGCACTGAAACTGGAGGGACAGACAGAGCTGCAGACCCGTGCTCTGTACATGTGTTTTAAAGCTAGTGAGGACAAGACATGAGAAAATACTTTACAGGCTTTACTGAAACCAAAGCATTTGGAGCACAGTTTAATACATTTGCCAAATCCCAAATACAGCTGGGTTCTCCCACAGTTCTTTTAATTGGAAGCAGATTTCTGTGCTAATTCTGTAATGTGAAAAGAGCTCTAATAGTATTTCTTTCCTAAAAGTAGGGCATTATATTTGTAGTGACCACTTCTTTTTTATTATTTTATTATTTTTAAGTTTATTTATTTATTTTGAGAGAGAAAGAGAGCAAGCATGGGAGGGGCAGAGAGAGAGGGAGAGAGAATCCCAAGCAGGCTCCACACCATCAGCAAGGAACCCAAATCCATGAACCGTGAGATCATGACCTGAGCCAAAATTAAGAGTCAGATGCGAAACCTACTGAGCCAACCCTACTGAGCCCCTGCAGTGACCACTTCTAATATCAACAACTGCTTAGCAAATTTTTTGTTTTAATTCAAATAATATCTGACTTAAAAATTTCCAATATTTTAGTAGAATTATTTATTACCTTGCTATAATACTTATATTGATAGATTTTAATTCATAATTAAATACATAAAAACAAAATTTATAATCAAGCTTACTGAGTATGCTTTCGTATTTAGAATTATATTTTGTATTTAGAAATATAAAAGTAAAATTTATCTAAGAATTAAAAATATTGGGGCAACTGAGTGGCTCAGCCAGTTAAGTGTCTGACTCTTGATTTGGACTCAGGTCATGATCTCACATTTCATGGAATTGAGCCCCACATCAGGCTCCATGCTAACAGCGTGGAGCCTGCTTGGGATTGTCTCTCTCCATCTCTCTCTCTGCCTCCTCAAACTAAATAAATAAACTTAAAAAAAAAATAAAGTATTAAAAATATAGAAATGTGTATACTAGAAAGTAAAAGTCCACATTCTGTTTTAGTTCATACAAAATGAGAGAGAAGTTTGCTTTTCTGATAAGTTTGCAAGATTTACTAAATTTTTAACATTTTGATATGATAGCTTATTTTAGAGAAAAAGATTATGTTGAAATAAAAATTTATAGGGGTACCTGGTTGGCTTAGTCGATTTGTAGCAGGATTCTTGCACAGAGAGTTGAGACACCGAGACTTTTCTTTCTAGGAAGCAACTTTATTCATGCCAGCACCCATCAGTTGGGTTTGTACTTGAAGACCTGAGCCCCGAATGCCACGTGAAATAGTTTCTTACACATTTTCTACTTCTTTGTCTCCCATAGATGATAACACAAAACATGCAGTCTGATTAGGTGGTCTCATGTTACAAGGTCATGAGGGATGTCATGTACACATGTAGCCAAGTTGCCTTGAGGTGTTTTTAGGTTTTGTTTTTTTTTTTCCTTAGGGAGGGGACCTACTACAGGATAAGTATCAGACTCTTCGTTTCTGCACAGGTCATGATCTCACAGTTCATGAGGTCGAGTTCCACATAGGAATCTGCCCTGACTGTGTGGAGCCTTCTTGGGATTCTCTTTCTGCCCCTCCCTGCTGACACTCACTCTCTCTCTCTCTCTCTCTCTCTCAAAATATATAAATAACTTAAAGAAATTTATATATATGTAATATTTATATATAGCATACAAAGATATATATTTTAAAAACATATATATCTATTCTATTTGAAACTGCTAGTTTCTGAGTCAGCAAATTTGTAATTTAATATTAATTTAATAAGAATACAGTTCTTCAAAATGTATCTAATAACTCCATGCCCATTTTAACGTTTAATATATTATGTCCTTAAGAAAAACTAATAATACTATTAATGATTTAAAGGAATTTCATTACAAAGTTTTATTTAAAAAGTATTAAGATTTTTTTTTAAGTAACTCTGAGGCATTATTTCAGATTGCCTTATAATAACCATTAGGCATTAGAAAAAAAGGATGTAGTTTTTAAATTTTTTTTAATGTTTGTTTACCTTTGAGACAGAGAGAGACAGAGTGCTAGTGGGAGGAGGGGTAGAGGGAGAGGGAGACACAGAATCCAAAGCAGGCTCCAGGCTCTGAGCTGTCAGCACAAAGCCTGATAAGGGGCTTGAACCCACAAACCATGAGATCAGGATGTGAGCTGAAGTTGGATGCTTTAACCGACTGAACCACCCAGGGGCCCCAAGTTTTAAATGCAGCTTTTCTTTGATAAGAATCTAAGCAGTGGGTGAAAGATAAAATCATTTTGAAATAGTTTTGCAATCACTGAACAAGTTTCAGGCTGCGCCTATAAAGTACCATTTTAACAATAAATACTTTTATTGCAATAATACATACTGAATAACATCATCATGATTTTCCAAATTTTCTGTCCTTTGGAAATAAAATAATTAATTTTTTTGACATGGTTATTATAATGATGTCTTTATCTAATTATAATGATGTCTTTACTTAAGTTTAGCAGTACAGTGAAAGAGCTATTTTAGGAAATTGAACATTTGAAATACACGAATTTGCTAAGGAGAGTCATTAAGACAATTTTCACTAGGAAACAAGATATCTCCAAAGTATTAGTTTAATCATTAAAAATTGTTCCAGCAATGTACTTTGAAAAAGTGTTCCTTCCCTGTTATAATGAGGACAGCTAAATAAAGGGTCCTTGTATGTTGTAGTCTATTTCTGAGATCTTTATTCTTTTACGTTCATCTTTGTGTTGTTCCCTGTACTAATATCACAATGTCTAAATGTCAGTGTATTTTATGGTAAGTTTTAATATTAGTTGAACAAGCCTCCCATGTTTTATTTTCATACAAGAGTGCTTATCTAAAGTGCTTATCTATTCATGACCTTTTAAATTTCCATTTCCATTCTAGAATCAGCTGAGTAGTTGAAAATTCTGTGTGATTTTATTTGGCAATACATTGAATCTGTAGATCAATTTGTGAAGAGTTGACACATTTATGAATCTTCCAATTCATGAATATATATTGCTCTTCATTTATATAGATCATCTTTAATTTCTCGCAATAAAGTTTTATCATTTGCTCTATAGAAATACTGCGTATCTTCTCTTAGATTTATTCCTTTATTGCCTAATATTTTTGGTGCTATGGTAAGTTGTACCTTGTAAAAATATTTTTTAATGGCTGATATTTAAACCCAAAAGTTTTTGGTATACAGATTTGGTAGAGAATGACCTTGTTAAACTCATTAATTCCATCAATTCATAGATTGTTTTCATTTTCTATATTAAGAAATGTATATCATCTACAAATGTTGACAGTTGTCAATATTGACATACTGAACAAGAAAGGTAATAATGTCTATCTTTGTTTTGTGCTTATTGTGATAGATTCAGCACTAAGTATCATGTCTGTGGAAACTTTAATTTTGCATATATCCTTCATTAGATTGAAAGGTATAGTCTTTTAACCTTATTTATTAAAAGATGATTTTTTAAATCATGAGATATTAAATTTTAATAGACTCTTTTCTATTTTATATAAATTAATGATGTAATTACTCCCTTTAAAATGCTAATGTTCCAAATTTTATTGATTTTCCAATGTAAACTAGCATTATATACCTTGGATAGACCTAACTTGGCCACGATATATTTTGCACATTATACTTTGCTGGTTTTGGTTTGCAGAGGTTTTGTTTTGAATTTTTACATCTATACTCATGAATGAGAGCAAACTAAATTTTATTTTCACATTTTCCTTTTCCAGTTTTATAGCACACTATTTCATGGCACAAAAAGAAGATATAGAATATATGTTTTTCTAATTTCTAGAAGAATTATATAATATTGGAAATGCATATTTTTAAAATATTTATTAGTACTCACTGATAAGGACAAAAATTTCTGGACTATTCTTTGAGTTGTTGCTGCCCTGCATTTTAACATTTTATTTATTCATTCATTCATTCATTTATCTTTAAGAGAGAGAGCATGAGCTGGGGTGAGGGGCAGAGGGAGAGGAAAAGAATCTTTAGCAGGCTCCATGCCCAACATGGAGCCCAATGCAGGGCTCAATCTCACAACCGTATTATGACCTGAGCCAAAATGAAGAGTTCGATGCCTAAATCCATTTTAATTTTATATAACTATGTGTTTGTGATTGTGTGTGTATGATATTTAGTGACTATTGAAACAAAATACATTTACCAGAAAAACATCATTAATGTACAGATCAATTAGTTGGTATAAAATGAACATACTCTAGTGACCATGAGTTATGTAAACAAACAAACAAACAAACAAACAACAACAACAAAACAAAAATCCAGAAAAATAGACACACCCCAGAAGATCTCCTTCGGTCTCCATCAGTCATTACCTCTGCCTTCACCCTATCCCCAGTGGTAACCGTTATCCTGACTCCTAACACCGAAAGTTTGTCTGTTTTTCGAGTTTCTTTTTTGCCTGGCTTATTTGCTTCAATGTTATGTTTGTGAGACTCCTCTATGTTCCTGTGGGTAGCTATAATTATTAGGTACTACAGTGTACATTAAACTATTCACGCCTATTTTAGTTTATGTATATTTGAAATTATGTTGGTCCAAGTATTCCTACAGAAGACTCTGTTCCACATATGCATATATTTTTTTTGGGGGGGGTGGTATTTACCTAGGAGTAGGAGTGGGATGCTATTCATAGTGATCTTCCTCTTTATTAAATAATACTGGACTATTTGTGTGTAAAATCCCTGTTGCTTCACATCCTAGCTGGTATGTGACATTGGTGGATGTAATATCTCAGTTTTTAATTAGAAATTTTTCCATTATTAGTAAAGTTAAGAATCTTTTAGTATGCTTAGTGGGTATCTGAATACCCTGTTTTTAAAATGCCTATTCAAGTACCCTCTCCTTTATACAAAATAAGGTTGCCTGACTTTGGTTATGGATTTGTAACAATTCATTATATATTCCAGATATGATCCCTGTCAGTTATATGAATTATAAACTCACCTGATGCTTTCTTGCGAGTTTGCCTTTTCACTTTCTTAAGGATGTACTCTGGGAAATATTTCTTAATTTTAAATTCTTAAATTTAATGTGATCAAGTTTATCATTCCTTAATTAATGATTAGTACTTTTTTTGTATTGTTTAAGTAGCTTTCTCTTATTCTGAGGTCTTGTATTCCCCTATATTTTTTAGACTCTTCATTTCTTTTTGTCTTTTGAGTTGATGTATATAATTAATTTGATTGGTTGTTTTATATGGTATGAAGTAGGAATATTTTATTTCTGTATATTTTTGTAAACTACATAAACACCTTTATTATTGTTTTATAGGATCAATGTTTTATTAGATTTATCCACATTTCCATACTTTTCTTTGTGCTTTCTCTCTCTTTGCCTCTCTGAGCTTTCATTTGGGATTATTTTCCTTAAGACTGAAGTATTTCATTCAGAATATAGGTGGTTGGTTATAAATTCTCTTAGTTTTTGTTTTAAATACCTCCTTTTTACCTTCGTTCTTAAAATATGTTTTATAAGATATAAAATCCTCAGTTGAAACTTCTTTAACTTCAGTACATTAAAGGAAAGCATTTTAATGTTTTCTACCTTCCAGTTAAGAACTCAGCCATTAATGCTTGGCAAGTAATTTATCTTTTCTCTCTTGTTCTTGCTCCCTCTCTCTGATTTCTTCTTTGTCTGTGCTTTTCTGAGTTTCACTATGGTATGTCTGCTTTTTAACAGCTAGGGTTTCATTGCATTTTTAAATTTGTACATTGATATCTTCAATTCTGTAAAATTCTCAGCCACCATCTCTTCAAATATTGCTTTTGCCTCATTCTTTCTCTTTTTGAAACTCCAATTAAATGTTACATTTACTTGTTGCATCCTTTTTTTTTAAGAGAGAGAGAGTGAAGGGGGCATGAGGGGCAGAGGGAGAGGTGGGGATAAAGAGAGAGAGAGAGAGAGAATCTTTAGCAGGTGCTGTGCTCAGCATGGAGCTGATGCGGGCTTGATCACAGAACCCTGAGATCATGACTTGAACTGAAATCAAGAGTCAGACACTCAACTGTCTGAGCCATCCAGGTGCCCCTGTATCCTTAAATATAAAATCCTTGCTCCAATAATTTAATTCTCTCTCTCTCTCTCTCTCTCTCTCTCTCTCTCTGCTTTATTCTTGATGGTTTCTTCTTGACTATCTTCCAGTTCACAAATAGTTTCTTCAGTTGGGTCTAATTTGCTCTTAAATCCATTAAGTTTCCTATTTTGGTTATTATACTTTTCAGTTTTATACATGCTATTGGGCTCTTTTACAAATATTTTGTTATCACTTGAAAATACTCTGTTGCATTTTTCCAGCTTGGCTTTTATCTTCTTGAAAATTCTAAAAATGGTTGTCTTATAATCAGAGTCTGATAATTCCAACATGTAAAATGTTCATTGGTCTTTTTTCATTGGGTTTTGCAAATAGTGTCTTTCTTTTGGGTACCTAGTTATCTTTGACTGTACATTAGACATTGTATTTGAAAACAAAAAAAAACATTATAGTAAAGTTTCAAAACCCAGTATACTATTATCTTTCTACACAGAGAATTTTGGTTTACTTTTGTTATATGTCTAGAGGTGTAAAAAATCCTATATTCCCTAATTCAACTTCAAGACTTAACATTTTATGGGCTCTTGATAATGTACAGCTGAGCTGTAGGTATTTTTAATGGATGGTTTATTTCTGGTTCACCTGAATTCCTAGGGAGCAGTCCTTTGGGAAGGCTTCTAAGCCCAATATAGCCCAAACCTTTAAGAGCCTTGCACTTCAGGTTTTGTATTTTGATCTCTGCAAGGCTGCAAAGTAGCTTAAGTCGTTCCAGTACAAAAGTAGCCTTGAATGCTGGGTTTGGTTTTATGAGTTCCCATCCTTTCCTGGATCTAAGCCCAGTAATTCTTCATGAATTTATAACTCATTTGATACATCAAAGAAGCTTTCTTTTTAATATCTTATCTAACTATTTTTAGTTCTCAACTAAAGGACTGGTCTGAATTAACTAGTACTTCTTCAGTAAAAGCAGAAGTTCCTGGTATTCTTCAGTTTTTTTTTTTTTGCAATTTCACATCTACAGAAGTGGTCATTGGCATAAAGATAGAGCACATTACCATTTTCCTTAGTCCCCATACACATTAGTGAATAAGCCTAGTTCCATTGATGGTAACGAATTCAGAAAATACATTAACTTATGAAGTGTACTCACTTAAGATCAAATGAAGCAGTTGAGTCAGTATTCGGCGCACATGAAAAAGAGTGAATAAGTCTTATATTACTATTCCCATTTAAATGTTTAGAGGTTCTTGCTTTCTGTTTCTCTTGCTTAATTCTTACCATAAGGGCAGAGAACTTCTTATAGCACGTGCAAATGGGTTTGTCCGGTCCATTATTGGAGAGACTGTCTAGTAACCTTAAATTTATGTAAGACATTAGAAATTAAAAGGTAACTGTTAAAAATGTGTTTTGCCATAAGGTACACATAGTAACAATTAGCTAACAGCAATACTATAAGTTACTAAAAATTAAATTACTAAATACTAACTCACCAATAGAAGAAAGCCATCAGATATATTATTACAGTATTTAGATTGTCAACAGTTTAAAGTTACAAACAAAAATAATAATTACATAGCATGCCCTCAGTGAACCAAAAAGGGCAATTAAGCACAACACCAAATTATTTGTAATAACTATATATCTCAATTGTATTGCTTTACTTTTTTTCTTTGTAAAAAAGGTAGGTTATCTAATTGTCTGAAAGGAAATTTTCCCTTAGGACAGTTCTGTTCTACTTTATGTCTGTTTTTATAATACCCTATAATTTCAAAACTGACTTGGCAGGAGCCAAGGTGCATAGAATAAAAAATGGTCTTTGGACCTATTCAGTATTATAATACCAAATCTTTTAAATCACTTTTATATATGACATTTGTATTCTACTCAGCAAATAATCATACTCCTTACTATTTTGCCTGCTGGAAACATCGACTAGGTATTCACTTAAGACATGCATTCTTTAGAGAAACAATAAATAAATTTCATATGATTTAATATGAAATAAGACACATCAAAACACAAATACTCTTATATATCAAAGCTGAGATCACTTTTTCTCTATCGGTTCTTTGTACAGCTTTAGATGCAAACAGGAATACTAATTCACGAAATAGCAATTTGCAGGCAAACATCTTTTCTATTCCTTACCTTCCAGATGTTTGTTGATATTTGCTTTATGCTTTCAGAATAATTTCCACTTGCATCACTCTGACATGAGTACATCGGAGAAAAGTATATGTTGAGTTGAAATTATTCCTCTCATTTTGTGGCAAGAAAACTGGTGTGAAAAGTTGAAAGTCACCTGACTGTTCAACTTCAGATCTGGTGCTCCGCCCAAGGGCCCTAGATTGTTTTTCCCTTCCAGTTTTTACTGCTTTATATCCCTCCCCATCATTATGTTAGAGACTTCAGCTCTTGTGGAATGATTTATGCAAATTATGCATTCACATTTGGGAGATTTCTTGAAATTTCTGTTTAATGAGTGATATAAATATAGCACATGAGATAAGCTTTTAATGTCTTAGGTTAATTCTTTACCATCAATTACTTTCTATGAATTGATTCAGCATTTTCTGTCTTTCTTGATGGCCACAGTATCATTCTGTAGGTCATAGGGTTGCATTTGTAATTTAACCATTTATGGAACTCCTGGGAGAATATTTTATGTCTAGTTCACATGGCATGGTGACATTTTAAATTTGATTTTAGAGTGCTCTAACCAAATCTTGAAGAACTGTAACTCAAGGTGAAACCTGCTAGCTGTAAGTCCTTCATGCAGCCCAAGGGTTTGTTTGGTTTTGATTAGTTTTACTAGACTTCATTTGGTTTCAATTAAACCTTGAGACAGGCCAGTGACTTTCATGAAAAATGTGGGTTTCTCAAGTAAGAAAATAATTCTTTTGTGTGGAAGAATGTAATTTTTTCCCACTGGAACAAATATCAACTAAAAAAAATTCAGAAGATTTTGTAATCAAGATGCACAGAGTGAGGTATTTGTATATTGAACTGTTTCATGTTATATAGTTGAATATTGATTATCTTATATTCTTATATTGCAAAATGAAAATCATTCCATATGCTTCCAAAGCAATAACAAGATATACTTTATATTTAATATATAACTATAACGACCTTTTATATTTAACTGCATAGTGTGGAAAGCAATTTGATTTAAAAATAAGTGGCTATTCTAGCAGGCTTAGGGAATATTTTAATTCATGTACTTTATAAAGGACTTTATTTCAATATTACATGATCATAGATTGTGTCTAAATGGGACCATTTTCTTAAGTTGTAAGTGTTTTATTACTTAGATGATAATCTGCAAGTGTAATATCTCTGGATATTAATTAAAAGTAATGTGTATTATTTATTTGAGATAGGAGAAGGAGCAGCACACCCTAAACTGTAACTACATTATTTGCTATTTAAAAAGAGAAATGTGGTCCTTAGTCCTTAGAGAAAAATCTCAGGTATAATTTCTTTTACATTTTCCAAATGTTTATTTCATCCTGAACAAAGTCCCTTGGTCTCCTAAAATTTTATTTTTAAAAATTCTAGGTTGAGAAATAAAGACAAATATAAAACAAACTAAAAAGTAGGGCGATTGGTGGTAGAAAATGTAAATTTCTCTTTACATTCATGGTACCCTGCCTTAACATAATAATGATTTTTCCCCAGAGGCATCACCAAATACCTCACCATCTGTTTAAGGTTATGCCAAAAATATTGCAGTTATAAATTTAGGACACATGTTCAAAAATCGGACATAAGAATTTAAAGAAGTTATCTAATGTTCTTTAAGAGTCTCAGCATCAAATGAAGAAATTAATGAATATATGAATATTATTCTCATAAACAATATGTCTGTCGAGTTTAGAATTTGCAATAAAGTTGTCCAAAAATATAAGAGAATTTAACATTTACCACCCTAAAGCCAAGAGCAGATTACCTCCTGAATAAGTTTCTTCCAATTCTGTAATTCTAACACACCATCATATTTACTAGTTGTTTTTTTTTAATTGAACTCTTGAAGTATTGCATTCCAAGATTTAAATATCAACAGCCTCCTCAAAAATTTTGGTGAGTTGTTTATTAATTCCTTATGTGGTGGCATAAATTAAAATTAATGACATCTGGAATACACATGAATAAAGTCTTTAAATATTTCATTGTATTTAAATAAATAGAACAGGGGGATAAAGTACCAATTTTGTGTTCAGACTGCCCAGAATTGGGTTAGGGTCTGCCATGAATTTACATTCTGTCCTTGGGCTCTTCTCCTTTCTGGGTTTTACTTTGGAAAGAACTAGACACTCTCAATGTTTCTTTCCATCTTGAACATTCTATTAGTATAGTTTACTTTGGCTAGACTAGAGTTATACTTGCTTTATATTTCTAGTGTGATACCATGTCAATGTTGTAGTTATTGTTGACCTTGTAACTTTTACATTTGTCTTGAAGGAATTAAACTAATTAAGCTGGTAACATGTTTATTTTATATTTTCCTGTTACTTCTAAGTGAATAGATATTATTTTCTCTATACACCAAGAGCAACATATTAATCAATTAAAGCATATTGAGGGCCTCTTGTTTTATGAAAATAAAATGTGTTAAGATACTTGTTAAGACCTCAGGATCCTAGGTATAAAAAATCCAAAGATGAATAAGACATGGGCTTTGGCTTAAAATTTAGTCTTGTTAGATAGAAAGTCAAGTAAGCAAATAAAATGTGGTGCAATAAAACATTTATCAGTTTAAGTTTTCATTAGCAGTACATCCTAATTTTGTTGATATGCAATCAATCTGAGATTAGTAAGAGTAAGTGATTGCACTTCTCTTAATAAAAATGGAGACATTTTATTTAGAAAATCAACACATATGATAGATTGTAGCATATCCATCAAAAGATAGATTGATATAACTTTTCTTGCACATATAGAGAAACATAAATTGAATAGGAAAGGCTCAGTTTGCATTGAACTTTTTTGTCTTGAAAGAAATGAAGCAAGAAGGCAGTGGCCAACATTCTTACTAAGTGTATCAGAGGTGCATTTCATAAACTACTTGCATGCTGCCTTGAAGAGTTGCTACGATCATCAACAGAAAGAAAACGCACTAGTGACTAACTGTGGGAAATGGAAGGTGTTGATGCTATTCACCACAGGTATGCTCTTACCATTTATTTTCCTGGCTGGATTAATGAAAGGATGCAGAACCTGGGTTTTCTAAAGGCGGAAAGCTCCTCCCAACATACTAGTATAGTGAAATGAAAAGCAGCGGCACACTACCTTCCTGTCCTCTTTTATTTCTTGATTGGAGTTATGTAAAAAGCTTTATTCTTAAAAAAAAAAGCAAAGGTTTGGCCAAGTCATGGGATCAAATCAGAATTTCATTAGAACCCAGATTTTGGATAACCACATTTTCTTAAAATGTCCAGTAGACTGAATTGCTTCTCTGGCTTCTGACACCAACCGCTAAAGCCAAGAACATTTGAGAGGAAGCAGGCAGCCTCCAAAACACAATGGGATTTATTCCTTCATCCTGGTTTTAAAGAAAGGATCTTAAAAATCAAACATCTTAGCCTAGAAAGCTTCACAAACCTTTTTTCAAATACCTCTGGGAAATCTTTGTACTTTGTAGCTCAACATTAGGCCATCATACTCACACGAGGAGATTCTCAGCTCTAAGAATCTCACTTGGAGAGGATGGAATATCAAATAGGTATAGTCTGGATTTTGCCTTGGATAAAATCTTTTCAAACAAGAACATTACTGCAACAGTTTTGGAATAGAGCTTCTGAATAATGTGAAACAGTGAAATATAAGCTGGTGTTCTTAACCTCCCTAAAAAGCTAATTAAGACTATATATTTCTGTATTGGCTGAAGAAACTTTATTTTTTTCTCTTAAGAAATCACAACAAAATGCAAACTTTTATAAGAAAGAACTGTGCCTTTGCTAATTTCGAAACCTTTGGAGACATTAGTATGTCAACCCTACATATCTGGAGGGAACATCAAACTAGTAGATAGAAGGCCTGAGTTCTGGTCTTGAATCTATCAAGTGCTCCTTATATTATCTTGCCCAGAGTCATTCACCTCTTCCAGAAGAGATCATTAATGCTAATCAAAAATCCCATGTGCTCTCCAACATTTTCTAGCATCCCCTGTGGTGAGGTTGGAGTCATGTGACAAAAGCCTTACATTAATCCAGGGGATGATTGTCACTTCTAATCTGAGGGAATTAAGTGAAACAGGATAAGTGTTCAGTGATCTCTGTCATCTGCAAAGCAGTAAGGAAAGGATTTCAAATGGCAGAGTTGAAAGATGGAAGGAAGGGGATCTCTGCCCTGTAAAAAGGGGAGGAAAGCACTTGTTCATTATGATATGAGTGAGCAGTAAATCTTTGTTGTGTTAAGCCACTCCAAACTGGGTGTTGTTACCATAGCATAGCCTAACCTGTGTTGATTAGTATCCCTGGGAGTCATAAACAGAGGGGTTGGGAGACTTCTAGACTCAATTTGTCTGAATTCCTGAGATTCTCTCAGGACATATGACTTTCATTTTATAACAGAGGTTTGGAGAAAATTAACTAAGGTCACAAAGTAAGTTTGGGACCATATTGCAAAATGAGACCCTGTAGACTCTCTGAGGCTTTCTAGATTCATATTCCCCAGCTGTATTTCTGTACAACCCATAAGATTAACTATGGGACCATTCAAATTAACTATGGGATCATTCCATTAATAAAATGTTAAACTAACTGTTCCTATCTAGTATGTGTTGTTCACTTAAACATGATGTAATTCTGTGATTCAAGGATGATACAGCGTTCAAGGTCCCACCTTTCAAACCAGAGACCTATCTATCAGACTCTAGTGTCTGATAGTTTACATTTTATATTGTGCCCATTTTCAACTGGTGAAAAAAGTCCCCCCTCCCTCTTTAGTTTTAAGATGGTTTATAAAACCTTCTGGTAGATCCCAAAGCTGTTTCACTACTTGAATTTAGAAACTCAATGCATTTGTTACTAGTGGATAGTTTCTTGTCTTTAGTAGCCAGAGTGGACCTAGTCACAATGGTCAGGTATCAGGATGTAAAATGTAATACACATACATAAATATAAATGAGGATTAAATGAGTAAATGCCTGTAAAGTGCTTAGAACAAAGCTTGGCACCAAATTAACAATATACATATGTGTTTGTTAACTAAAATAAAGCAATATGATAATGATGGATCATAGACTCTGAAAGTTAGGATCTAGTTGACTTCCCAACTAATTTTCTTTTTGTAGAGTCCCCGATATATGCCATCTAGTTTCTGTCTGACCAATTTTTTGGTGCTAGGGAATATGGTTGTATATTATATGGTAATATATTTTTACTCAGGACCTGCCATTAAAAATAAGAACATAGACTCAGACAGGTTAAGAGGTTTACCCAAGATTATACAGCAAGAAAGGTTCTCTGTTGTCTACTTAGGATGTTGGCAGTCTTTCCAATGTTATGGTTCCTATTAGTAGGAGTAGGAGTACCTTGTGATTTGGGTACAGCAGCCCACAAGTTCCAAAATTCAGTTCTCACAGGGTAGGAATCATTTGAGCCAAGACTGTGGGCTAAGGCAATTCCATTTCCACTGAGTAGCATTTTTTGTTCAACTATTGATTCAGTAATCTGTGCAAAATTTTGTCATGGGTCATATAAATTTTTCCTCTGACCTTTTTGTAATGTTTTTCCTATTGGCTAAGGTATGTGTCTCTACAAGTATCTTAAAGGTAAGGCTTGACAGTATCTTAAAGGTAAGGCTTGACATATAGTGAATGTTAGTTGTATAAATGCTATCCTGTGTTACAAAGGCAAGTAAAGGTGAATTTTGTTTTAGTGTAATTTGGACTTTAATAGATATTCACATATGTGAAAGCTTCTATGGCTATTGTACCTTGCCTCTGGGACATTTTGATCTTCTGTTTTAAGAAAGCACCATATAAATCCTGTCACTATAAAAACTGTAATTTTCTCACACTATCATGTCACTTATGTTCTTACCAAAAATCTTATCATTCTGCCTCTCTGTTTCATAGGTGAATCTTATAATTCCAATATTTCTTTCTGTATTACCTCTATAAAATCTAATTTTGCTCTGATTTGCCACCATTGCATTCTAGGCATAATCCAATCTATGGTCTCAGAGACACTCATTAGATTGCATATTTGTCTTATGCTAAATTAAACGTTATATTTTTTAAAATGACTATATTCTATTTATTGCTGTCTTTAGTCACAGAGGCTATGTCACTCTTGCCCATTATTTTAAAATAAACCACATCATTTGTTTCTTGGGATGAAATGATCTCTTCTCATAGGTATATTTTTCCAACCCTAATATTATTTCTCCCTAAACCTTTCCAGTTCTTTTTCCCCTTAGGGATAATATAGTGGGATAAATGTGGGAAAATAAAAGGTGTGTTGGCTTTTGGTTTAAGGTCTAGATTTACTACTTGGTATTCATGTGATACTCAATGATACATTTAATTTCCCTGAACCCCATTTTCCTAAGAGAATGGTATGCAATATAGGGTAGGGATCAAGACAGTAGACTTGGAAGGTAGTTTGAAGCTTGTCTCTGCCATTTACTGACTGTATTGATACCTTTGGCAAATTACTTAACCCTCAGCAGCTCAGTTTCCATTGTGGAAAAAGGAAATAATGTCTACCTTATATGGTGATCATGAGGAACACACACACACACACACACACACACACACACACACACACACCCCTTTGCTTTATCTTTCAGATTATCTTTTCTCCATCTTTCAGATGGAAATATTCAAAACAAAGCTTGAAGTATTGGCACTCTCAGTAGTGGTGGTGATGGCTATTTGTGTGTATATCATGATGCTTTAATTATAGTTCAGAGATCTGTAAGTTCTTTCTGTACAAGGTCAAATAGTAAATATTTTAAGCTTTGTGGGACACCTACTCAACTGTACCATTGTATAGCAAAAGCAACTGTAGATAACGTGGTTCTGTTCCAATAAAACTTTATTTACTGAAAATAAGCTTTAGATGAAACTGACCTTGCTCCACAAACCATACTTTGCTGACCCGTGATTTAACTGCTGGTTAATATGCAAATTTGATGCCATAAAACAATTGTGCTTTTTATTCCCAAATTACACATGCTCAGAGTCTATTGTTCTGTTCTTGTGCTTTGTTTCCCTTCACCAGTCTGAAACTGTTTCTACTTCCAATTGTTTGACAAACAAGCTTTTCTAGCTGTGTACTAGAGAAAACCTCAGTCTTACAATGTTCGTTTGGACTTGTTAAGTGGAATTAGGATAACTTTTTAGAATCCAGTTTGCTCATAAGAAGAAGAGATTCTCTCTTTTGTCATGATCTCTGTTGAGCTTATAATCTCATGATTCTGCTTTTTCCAGAAAAGTGTTTCAATTCCGATTCTTTTCTCCAGGGTCATATATGCATAGTTCATTCACTATGGATAATGGTCAATGTTGCTGGGTCTTGATTTATTCTTATTGAATCTTCATGTTGACACAAATTTATTGCTACCTAAATGTTGGCTTCAACCAAGATTTATACCGTGCTTTCTAAGTATAAAACTCTAGCATAATTCAATATGTAGCACGTAGAATTTCAACTGGTAAAACTGAGGACAAATTTGCACTCCTAAATAAAAGCATCTTAAAATTGTCATACATTGTTGTGGTGGGTATGTTAATGTGTCTCTGAGTACCAAATTACTCTGTCATTTTTCCTTATGAAATTTATTTATTTTGACAGGTCTTCTAGGTAAGGGAAGTCTGTTAAGTGTTATTCAATAGCTTTACATTTTCGGGAGATAAGTCCTTTACACTATGCTTAAAGTAAAATACTTACTAGGTGTGGTAACATGTAAAAGAGTTTATAAGTGAACATACAACATACAAAATTGTATGTTCATTATGATTACCATGTTAATATGCGTTTGTGCATGTGTGTGCACAAAATGGAGAGTTAATAATAAAAATAAATGATATTTCGGTTATATTGGTGGAACTAAAAGATTTATTTCCCAATTTTTATTAGTTTTGTTGCGTATTGAGTATTATATTTTAAATGTTAAACATTAAAATCTAATAAAATTCAAATATTAGGTGACAATACCTTAAAAATATTCCTAGTAATACATATACATAAACATTTAAAATTATTTTTAAAGTAGTAATTTTAAAATTGAGTCAATAAAGTATTTGGCTTTGTTGATCAGTGATTAAAGTAATTTGGAAATAGCAGTTGCTATATATATATTTTTTTACTTATGTATCATTCCTATATAAGTAAGATACTACCTTTTCTTCTTCTTTTGGAAAGCTCTGGGGTCTCACTAATTGTAATTATTCTCTAACAAATTTTATTGAAAAATTTAAATTTTAAATATGCTTGATTTCACTCTAATCATTTTTTCATTCTCACATTCGCCTTTGGGACAAGAATCCCAAATTGGGTCTTACTATTAAAAAAGGTTAATAGACTTGGATTATAAATGGAATCTAAGTTTCTCTTGGCTAATGCTGTAGTATAAAAATAACCAAAGGACATATTTCATGGTGTTTTACACTTCATAAAACACTTTCATTACATTATCTCATTTTATCCTCCCAAGTTAGCTGGAATACATGGTAGTTATTTCCATTTTCCCAGATGAGCACCCACAATTAAGGTGCAATAGAACCGGGATTCAATCTTGATCTGACTCCAGGTAAATCAAAATCAATGACAATCAAAATGTAAATGAAACATTAATATAGAAATGTATAGCAGGAATAAACACACTGGGGAGAATAAAATTTAACTCAGAGCTATAATCATTAATGTGTGCAATCTTGAGGGCTTCTTACTAATTAGATGATTCTCAATTTTTTTATACTGAGTTTTAAAATGTTTGAAAGATAGCACAACAGTAGGGGAAGTATAGAAATAGCAATTTTAAACTATTAATCTAAGCTAAGGAATCCCACCAGTCCAAAACAAATAACAGTTTTATGTAGTCACTTCTTGTCTTTTTCCTTCAGGCAGTGCTGACTGTATGAAAGACATAATACTTTTAATGACAAAACGTCATATGTTTAGGAAAAGTAGTGTTGGGGTGGAGTGCATAGATCCCAAAGTGCAAAGGATCAATGTCTTTTGTCTTGTAGATGAAATATTTTCAGGGAGTGGGTCTCCTCTCCACTCTCCTTCTCATCTTCTATCTAGATCTCTGATTTCAGATAATCTGCATAATCCCTTCCATCTCTGTTACAGAAAGCAGAGAGAAAAAAGCAGTTCCTGCATAACTGTAACTTATGTTTGGTTCAAATTATTTCATAGATTTGCAAACTGGACAGGCAGTCATGAAAGCTAAAGAAATCCAGTTACTGGAAATTCTATATTTGAACAATTACAGACTGAATGAGTATATTCATAGTAAACATAGAATTTTGTGCTCTGCTTTTTAAATTTACACTGTATCACTTAATGAAAATTATCCCCATCAAGAGATCTGGTAAAGATTCAATGATCTGTTTGGTTAGCTGTTTAAAAAAAAAAATTATCATCTGATTTTAAGCTATTTAACTTTTAAGCGCATTTGGAATTTATTTCAGTAAAGATTGAGAGTAGTGGGACTCCGCAGGATATTACCATTTTGCTAAGTAGTCTCATAGTTTATCAAAGATTGCATTCCTACAAATTCTTAGAACCAAACTATTTTAATCTAATGATCTATGGCATTAATCTTGTGCCAGGATGATCAATTTCAAAAAGAAATTGTACCTGAACCCACCACTACATTGTTGAAATTACTGGGCTCTGCCTTTGACCTTTTGTCACAATGGTATAGATACAATGTTGGTTCTCTTATTTAAGACTAGCCCTTCACTTGTGGACTAGATCTGTTCATCTCATGAATTAAAGGGCAACACTTTCCCAATTGTCCCATCTCTTTGCTCCTCCTTAATTTTCCCCTCCCTGCTGGATGGTTCCCAACAGCATAGAAGTACTATTTAATGTATTCTTTCTTACAAAAATAAATAACTCCCTTTACCCTTTAAGGACTTCTTACTACACCACTTCATGGGTCTCTTTTAAACAAGACTACTCAAGTGTTTTCCATACTCTCTGCCTCCAATTTCTTTTCTCTCATTCTTCCTTGAATTCATTCCAAGCAGGATTTTGTACTCAACATTCTACTGAAATAGCTCGTTAGAGTCACCAGTGACCTCAATATTGCTCAACACAATGGTCAATTCTGTTTTCGTCCTACTCAAGCAGTATTTGATACAGTAAATCACTTCCTAATTCTTGAAAATCTCTTCACTTGACTTGTGGGAGTCATCAGTTTTAGTTTTCTTCTATCTTACCAGCTCCTCAATCTGCATATTTTTAATGAACTCATCCAGTCTCTTGGCTTTAAATATATGTTATTTTGTAACTTCCAAATAATGTATTTCCATATTGGAATTCAGAACTCAAAATTCTTAAATATCCAACTGTACATCCAAAATATCCAATATATTTTCTTGGCTGCTGCATTTAGGTCTCTAATGGAACCCCAGACCTGTAGTGTATAGAACTAAACTTATTTTCACCCTTAGATCTAGTCCTCCTGCAATCTTCCTCCTGCTTCAGTTATTCAGTCCAAACTCTTTGGGGTCGTTCCTGACAGGTCATCTTCTTCACATTCTACTTCCAATTCAACAGAGAATACCTTGAGAACTATGCTTAACATATATCCACATTCTCACTACTTTCAACTTTCACCACCACCACTGAGCATGTAACCATTATCACTTACCTGGGGTAGCACAGCAGTTACCTGGGTAACCATTATCACTTACCTGGGTAGCAACCAGTTAGGTGGTTCCGCCTCTTCTTTCTTCATCTTTTAGAGTCCATTTGCAAAAGAGTTACCAAAATGATACTCTACAAATGTAAATCTGCTGATGTCACTCCTCCACTTAAAAGTCCAACAGCTTCCCATCTCAGAGTAAAAATCAAAGGTTCACAGCAGCCTCTAAATTCACATACGTACTGTCCTGAACAACATCCCTGACCTTATTCCTTGCCCCTCACCCCTTGCTCACCACTTGAAGCTACACAGTCCTCCTTTGCTTTTCTTCCAATGGGCCGAGCATATTCTTACATCAGGACCGGGAAGGCTTTCCTCCTTCATTTCATTCAGGTCCCTGCTCAGATGTCAACTCATTAGCAAGGGCATCCCTGAGCTCCTTAACAAGAGCAACACCTCCACTCCAAGACTCCCTAACTCCATTTGTCACCATTTTATTTTTCTCCATTGTGTTCGTCTCCATCTGTGGTCACCTTGTTTATTTTTGTTGCTCTCTCCCTATCAGAATGTGGGCTTCATGAACAGAGGATCTTTTTAGGATTAGGAGTCAGTTGAGGGTTGTATCCCAAGTGCCTTTGGCTAAAAGAAAGAATCGACATTCTTTTGTGTTTTACTATGTATTTTCTCAGTCATTTATTTTGCAAAATGTACTATATTTCTGCCTGTTCGTAATATTGGTTAAATTTAGAAACTGTTTTTACAGTTTCTAGGATTTGATTAGCACTAATCAGGCATTTATTTGAGCATACTATTTAAGAGCCCAGTATATGGGTGTCATAAGGCTGGGTTAGAATGCCACCTTGGCCACTTACTAAGTATGTGACCTAAGTGACCTGGGGCAATGACCTAGACTCTCTCTTGAAGCTCTTGAAGCATTAGTCCCCCTGCCTGAAATTTTATAGAGAATGTGATATAATTAGTAGCTTATATTATTCAATGGAGCCAGGACACCATCTGGCTATGAAAACAATAAGAGTATTACATATCTTTAAGATAAGTGAATGTTTTGAAGAAATAGTTTCCCATTGTTATTGGAAGAGCTTTACATTTAGAGCTTCTGATATTTCCTGTTTCCTTTTATTCTTTGAAAATGGACGAAGTCAAGAACATGGTACTCTTCTCTCTGCAAAGCTGTTTCCGTGTGTCACCTTCTTCACCTTGAAGCAATGACAAGGTGGCAGCAATGACAACAGTACTCCCAGACCCCTTGGTGAAATGTCATATCTAAGTGCTTTGTTGTGGTCTTTCTTGACCTCTGAGTGATACCGTGAAATCTGATAAGATGGCTTTTGTGTTATTTCTTCAAGTAAAGAAGTATGTGGTTTTGCCTAGCAGAATAGCCACTTAGTGGGTGAATCAAATAAACCTGCATTTGAAACCTGACTGCAGGGGTGTCTGGGTGACTCAGTCAATTAAGCGTCCGACTTCGGCTCAGGACATAATGTCATGAGTTTAAGCCCCATATTGAGCTCTGCTGACAGTTAGGAGCCTGGAGCCTCCTTCAGATTCTGTGTCTCCCTCTCTCTCTGCTCCTCCCCCACTCACACTGTGTGTGTGTGTGTGGTTGTGTGTGTGTGTGTGTCTATCAAAAATAAACATTTAAAACATTTTTAAAAATAATAAAATAAAACCTGAATGCACCTATCACTGGCCGTGCAATTCTGGGAAATTTGCTGAGTATCTCATGACCTCAGTTTTCTTATGCATAAAATGCAGGTAATACCTGTGTCCTGGAATTATAGTGTGGAATCAATACGAATAAATGAAATAATACCTCTCAAGTGCTTAGCACAGGCCTGGAAACCAGTAAGCTCTCAAAAACTATACTTTGTTACTTTTTTGTTTGTTTGTCCTTCTTCTATTCACTATTTTTCTTTTCTTGTCCTTTTTTTCTTTTCCTCTCCTCTCCTTTCCTTTCCTTTCCTTTTTTTTCTTTTCTTAGACATTGACTGTATATCTTCAGATATATTGAATAAATGCTCCATTTTTAAATGCCCTGTGAATGTCCCACTGTGTCTAGTTGGCATTTCAATTGTGATTGTTCAATAAATGATTTATCTTAATTTTGGAACAGTTTCACAAGAGTTTAAAATCTCTTAATGTTAATAACAGTGAAAATCTTATATCTGAAAAGAAAACTTAGATGAAAGTTACTATATTAAAGTTTTTAAAAAATATGCAGGTCAAGATGGTTTCATATCATAAGTCATTCCCAACTTCAATCACCCTCACAAGAAGACCAACTAACAACCATCCACAGACAAGACACCATTGCGAAAATGCCATAATCTGGAAGTGAGACTGAAGCACTCTTCGGGGCAACAGAAATTCAGAGGAACAGCACTAAAATGGCAAGAGGAGCAGTTTCACTTTGACTGTATCACCCCTCCCCCAGGCTGGCACAGTACAGAACCGATGGAGCCCCCTGGGCCTACAGTTTTTCTAGTGGGGAAAAAGAGAGTCTAAGATAGGCATCCAGCTTCCCCAGCATTTCAGAACACTTCTTGGGAAGCTCACTCAGGATTCACCTCACGGAATTACTGGGGGAATATGTGGAGTATGACAAATGGGGATCAAGGCATCAGGTAGAGATTGAGACTTTGCAGCAACTGGTGCTCAGATCTTGGCAGACCAAGTTCATATTTGCAGTGACATCTGAGCAGAGGTCTCAGCCAGCAGCTCTGCCCATCTAGAGAGCCAAGCCGATGGCACCATCCAGCCAGGGTGTTCAATTGACAGTTTTGCCTGATTTGGACCCCAGCCAACAGACTATACTGGCCATGGAACATATCCTATAGGCTATCCAGGCAAGGAAACAACCCCAAATCACTTATGGAATGTAGCAAAAACAGTTTTAAAAGGAGAGTTTAGTTATAAACACATACATCAAGAAAAAAGAAAAATTTCAAAGAAGCAACCTAACATTATGCATCAAGGAACTAGATAAATAAAAACAAACTTAGTTAAAAATTAGCAAAAGGAAGGAAATAATAAAAATTAGAGAAGATAAACAAAAAGGAAAACAAGAAAACAATATAAAATTAATAAAACTAAGAGGTTTTTTGAAAAGATAAATAAAATCGAAAAATCTTTAGCGAGACTGAAGGAAAAAGAAGAGGGTTCAAATAAATAAAATTATAAATGAAAGAAGAGACATTACAATAGATACCACAGAAATACAAAGTATAAGAGGCTACTGTGAACAATCCTATACCAAAAATTGGACAACCTAGAAGAAATGGATAAATTTCTAGAAATGTACAACCTACCAGGACTGAATCATGAAGAAATAAAAATCCTGAATAGACCAATAAGTAAGGAGATTGAGTCAATAATAAAAAACCTCCCACCAAAGGAAAGTCCAGGACCAGATGGTTTCACTTGGTGAATTCTACCAAACATTTAAAGAAAAATTAATACCAGTTTTCTCAAACTTTTCCAAAAAACTAAAGAGGAGGGAATACTTCCTAATACATTTTTTAAAGGCCAGAATTACCTCGATACCAAAGCCAGAAAAAGATACTATAAAAAAAGGAAACTATTGGCCAATATCTGTGAACAGAGATGTGAAAATTCTCACCAAATAAGAGCAAATCTGATTCAAAAGTACAAAGATTTATATGCTATGATCAAGTGGAATGTATTCCAGAGATGCAAGGATATTTGAACATTTGCAAATCAATCAATATCATACACCATTTAACAAGTGAAAGATATAAATTGTAAGATCGTCTCAATAGATGCAGAAAAAGTATGTGACAAAATATAACATCTTTTCATGACAAAAATTCAACAACATGTGGTGCTGTGTAAGACTGGTACCACACCACCAAGGACCCTGAATAGCCAAAGCAATCATGAGGAAAAAAAAAAAAAAAAAAAGCTGGAGGCATCACACCTCTTGATTTCAAACTCTACCACAAAGTTATAGTAATCCAAATAATAAGGTATTGGGATAAAAACCAACACTGACCAATAGAACAGAATTGAGAGTCTAGAAATAAATTCATGCATGTGCAGCCAACTAGTATTTGACAAGAAAACTAAGAATATTTAATGGAGAAAGAATAATCTCTTCAATTAATTGTGTCGGGAATTCTGGATATTTACATGCAAAAGAATGAAACTTGATTCTTATTTTACACAGCTCACAAAAATTAACTCAAAATGGATTAAAGGCTTAATTGTAAGACCTGAAACAGTAAAATTCCTAGAAGAAACCATAAAGAAAAATCTCTTTGACATTGGTTTTGCAATGATTTTTAAAATATGGCACTAAAGCACAAGCAACAAAACAGAAATAAGTAAGTAGGACTATGTCAAACTAGAAAGCTATGGAACAGCAAAATGAAAAGCCAAGCTATGGAATGGGTGAAAATACTTCTAAATCATAAGTATTAATATTAATATTCAAATATGTAAGAAACCCATGCAACTCAAAAGCAAAAAACCCCAAATAATCTGACTTAAAAATGGGTAAAGGACCTGAATAGATATTTTTCTCCAAATAAGATATACAAATGGCAAACAAGCACATGAAAAGATGCTCAACATCACTATTCATCGGAAAAATCAAAATAAAATCCAAAGAGATATTCCTTCAAACCTGTTAGAATGACAATTATCAAAAAGGAGATAAACAAATGTTAGAAAAGATGTAGAGAAAAGGCAACTCTAGCACACTGTTGGTGGGAATGGAAGTTGATACAGCCACTATGGAAAACAGCATGGAATTCTCTCAAATAATTTAAGTAGAACTACTATGTGATCCAACAATCCTACTTCTGAGTTTATACCCAAAGGAACGGAAATCACTATCTCAAAGAGATATCTGCACTCCTATGTTCATTGCAGCATTATTTACAATAGCCAAGACATGGAAACAAACTAAGTGTCCATCAAGAGATGAATGCATTAAGAGAATGTATATATATTATTCAGCCATGGAAAGAAAGGAAATCCTGCCACTTGTGACAACATGGATGAATCTTGAGGGCATTATGCAAAAGTGAAATAACTCAAAGAAACTGAATGGCTTCACATTTATGTGGAATCTAAAAAACCCCAAGCACTTAGAAACAGGGTAAATTGATGGTTGCCAAGGGTGGAGAAGTGGGCGAAATGGGTGAAAGTGATCGAAAGGTACAAATTTCCAGTTATAAGATGAATAAGTTCTAAGGATCTAACAAACAATATGGTGACCATAGTTAATAATACTGTAGTGTATACTGGAAAGCTGCTAAGAGAGTAAATCTTAAAAGTTCTCACCACAAGGAAAAAATGATAACTATGTGAGATAATGGGTATATTAATTAACCTTATTATCATAACTATTTCATAATATGTATATCGATTTATCACATTGTACACCTTAATTTACATAATATTATATGTCAGTTGCATCTCAATAAAGCTCAAAAAAGTAATACACAATATTTAGATGACAATTTTTAAGTTTAGTAAAAAATTTAGAGTGCTCAGAGGAGAACAAGGACAAAGAATTAGAAAAAAAGTAGGAACACAGGGTCTAGTATTTGTGATATTGTGATTTTTAAGAAATATGTATTTGGTCATTCAGATATGTATCTCTTACAAGTGCAATGGGAGCATCTCTTGTCATAATATTTAGTCCTGGTCCTAAATTCCTGAAATTGCTTCAGAGCCATGAAGATGAAATGGGTGTTTGTTATTCACAGCAAACTCCTTTCCAGTTTATGTTAATGAGATGACTTTTGGAAAGTACCTAAGGATGAGGGCTGGTTGCCAGGGGAACCAACCAAGAATACAGTGTTGGAACTTTCAGTCCCACCTCCCGGTTTCCAGTGAGGGGAGAAGGGCTGGCAACTGAACCAAACACAAATGGCAATGATTTAATCAGCCATGCCTATGTAGTTAAGTCTCTGTAAAAACCCAAAAAGATCGGGTTCAGAGGGCTGCCAGGTTGGTGACCACATGGAAATGCAGGAAGAATGGTGTGTCTGAAGAAGGCATGAAGGCTCCCCACGTCTTCCCACATACCTTGCTCTGTGTATCTCTTCATCTGACTATTGATTCATATCCTTTAATATACTCTATAATAAACTGGCAAACTGATGAGTAAACAGATCTCCTGAGTTCTATGAGCCACTCCAGCAAACTAATCGAACCCAAAGGGGGGATCGTGGGAATCTCTGATTTATATCCAGTTGATATTCTGGTAGGTAATAACTTGGGCTTGTGACTAGCGTCTGAATTAATGGACAGTCTTGTTGGACTCAGCCCTTTCCCTGTGAAATCTGACGCTACCTCCAGACAGTGTCAGAATTGAATTGAGGGGCACCTGGGTGACTCAGTCAGTTAAGCGTCCGACTTCAGCTCAGGTCACGATCTCACAGTTTTTGGGTTTGAGCCCTGCATCAGACTCCACGCTGATAGTGTGGAGCCTGCTTGGGATTCTCTGTCCCTCTCTCTCTGCCCCTCCCCAACTTGTGCTTTCACTCTCTCTCTCAAAAATAAATAAATAAACTTAAAAAAAGAATTGAGTTGGTGCTCAGAAAATTGCTTGGTGGTGCGGGGGGAAATACCCTCCTACCAGGGCAGTTGGGTGCTAAGAACCTATATAATATCCCACTGTATTTAATTCATTCATTCAATATGGGAAAAAGAAAGTCAAGAGTACTTAATAAAATACGTGAGTACTAAATTTACCTGGATTTGTAAATGACTTATTTTCCACTGAGAGACGATAGAGACATTATTAATTAATAATTAATTATTTTTAAATTAATTAATTTAAACTAATTTTAAACTAATTAATTAAATTAGAATATAGAGATAGAGTGTGTCCTAAGATATTCCTGATCATGATGTTTTTAGATCACTACAATATGGGATGCCTAATCAAAATGGTAGGTTTTGCTCCAGGTTCTAAAGGCAAAATCTCCAATATTTTTGTTTTGTTTTGTTTGTAATCGTGCTTTCACTTTCAGGAAGCAAATAGATGAAAACAAGGCTCACTATTAGTTTCTTGTTCCTGTGGTTATCCACCTGTCACTATTAATTCCCCACACCCATGTCTGCTTATGGGTCTTTCCTCTGGATTTCTATATTGTTTGGTCTTTCCTCCTTAAGGAAAGCATCATTCTCTTTACTTCCTAAGAAAATCTTGGACATATCTTTACCAGAGAGATACATTTTATTTTATTTATTTATTTTTAAATGCTCATTTATTTTTGAGAGAGAGACAGAGTGCAAGCAGAGTTAGAGGGGGACACAAAATCCAAAGCAGGCTACAGGCCCCGAGCTGTCACCACAGAGCCCTACGCGGGGCTTGAACCCACGAGCTGTGAGATCCTGACCCGAGCAGATGTCAGAGGCCTAACCGACAGCCACCCAGGCACCCCCAGAGAGATACATTTTAAAATGAGGAGTCAGATGAAAGATACTCAGTGACCTTTGGCTGACCAGGGAATACAAGTACATATGAAAACCGAAGGTTTTTTAGAATGTTATTCTGTGTTTTTTCTGGTAACAAGAAGTAATATTCCCTGAACCAGAATGCACAGAGTGTTTTCTGTGGTAACAAAAAATACTACTACCTAAATAAGAATGTGTTGTCAAACCTTAAATCATAATCAGAGTTTATGGATTAGTTCAATTGGCATATCTTCTAGGAAAAAAAAATTATATCTATATCTATATCTATATCTATATCTATATCTATATCTATATATCTATCTATATCTATCTATATCTATCTATATCTATCTATATCTATCTATCTATACCAATATAGCTAATATTTTCACTTCTGGAGTTGAACATGAATCTTCCATTGGTTTTCTTAAAGTTCTTATTATTTTTCATAATTTTGATATTGGTACCTAGGTTTTTCTTATCTTGGTTTGAGATAGAAAATAGATTTGTTCTTTTTAAACATTTTAATTATGACATCAAAAATTTAATGCATATATACAAATATTTTCTTAGTTAAAAGTACAATGATTTTTACTCAGATATATTTAGTAGACAAGTATATTTTATAAAGAACTCTCAGGTTTTAAAAGGCAACTTTACAAAATTACAATATGTCACCTCAAATACACAGTTGTGAGAATACAGTAGTTACTTGGAGTATTCATGCTAAGATTTAATACCAACAGCACACATACTAGATGTTAAGCAGAAATGTTGCAGAAGAAATAGTCTTTCTCTTAAAAAAGAAAAGAAAAGAAAAGAAAAGGAAAAGAAAAGCTCTTATAATTACTTAGTCCAAATAGGGAAGAAGGCCTACGTTTGAATTCATGGCATATTGCTAAAATACGCTATTAGCCTAATCCTTCATTTTCTTGTCAATTAAAGACTTATCTTTATTCACTGATTCACTTATCAGTGATTCGCTGGGTATTTTAAAGCTGGTTGTTAAAAATCCCTTTGTTTATAGCAATAAGGCACCATTCATTTTGTGAACTTTATAAAACCAACCTCTGCCAATTTTGCTCTTTGAGAATAGCTCTAAAGATGTGTTCCCACAGTAATTACTTATTCCAGGGATGTTCATTAAGGAGTGAAGTAAGAGGCAAGTGTTTGAAACAATTGTATCCCACCAAAGCCAGCTTTATGGAGCACCTTCCCAGCATCTCCAGTACTTCTGAGCATTTTTTAAAAATTGGAAAACATTCTACAGAATTTGTACTTTTGAATGCTATTACCTATAGTGGTACTGAAGACATCAGCTATTATTTTTAAAAATGTATATTTAAGTGAGAGATTCCACAAAAGGTTGGGGGAAAGCTGGGGTGCTTCTGAATGTTGGCTCAGCTGTCCATCACATACCTGCTACAAATACTTAGGGTCATTCTAGTGTCTCTGTGCTCTGTTACCCACTTACCCAAGCCACCAGGATGGGAAGAGAAAGGAGGGGGATAAACCTCATTGAAGCCAGCCAAATCTTAATGAAGAAAAAAATAATAATAATATAAAAGATGGCTTTGGACTTGTTTATTTCTTTCAGATTGGATTGTTATTGTAGGAGGATAGTAAGAAGAGGTTCAGTGTTTTATTTGCTTGTTATCAGAACCTGAAGTGCTATTGCACTTATCCTACAATTATGGTAAAGTTTCCCACTGAGCCTTAGTGGGCAAAGGAAGGGAGTAAATTCAGCGCAAGAGAGAGCAAGGGAGAGGTTTTGTTTACCAGCCCGTCAGTGACAAATATGAATTGATAAACTCCTTACATAAATTACATTTTATTTATTTCTATTACATAAAAAAAATACAGTGGATCAAGGAAGGAAACCAGAGAACATGGGACTAGGTGTATTTCCTAAACGTCTGGACCTAAATAAAATAAATACTAATCATCGGTAATGAGCACATTATATATTTGAATGCTAATAACACAGCCAAATTCGTTTTCTTGGTGCTTAGAAACAGTTTTCTGGTTTTGGCCTCCAGAGTTGAGTTCTTTTGTCCACACTATTTTTATCTTTTGTTGACCTCTTATCAATCATCAGGATTTCACATATACACGTAGCTGAGTTTCCTCAGTTTGTTCATCTATAAAATGAGTATGATAGGGGCCCCTGGGTGGTTCAGTCAGTTAAGTGTCTGATTCTTGATTTCAGCTCAGGTCATGATTTCACAATTCATGAGTTTGAGGCCTGTGTCGGGCTCTGTGCTGACAGTGTGGCACCTACTTGGGATTCTCTCTCTCCTTTCTCTCTGTCCCTTCTCTCTCTCTCTCAAAATAATAAATACACATTAAAAATATATACAAAGTAAAAATAAAAATAAAACATAGGAATGCTAACAATGCTTACTTCAACTTTTTTTTAATTTTCTTAAATGTAGATTAAATGAGATTCCCTCTGAAAAACTCTAAGGTCATTGTCTGGCACATAAGTGCTCAATAAATTTTTGCTGTTACTATTATATGACTTTAACTAGAGCACCTTTTCTTAAGATAATTAAACAAAATTTTTTTTAATGTTTGTTCTTGAGAGAGAGAGAGAGAGCCTGAGTGGGAGAGGGGCAGAGAGAGAGAAGGAGACACAGAACGCGAAGTAGGTTTCAGGCTCCCAGATGTCAGCACAGAGCTTAATGCGGGGCTCCAACTCACGAACTGTGAGATCATGACCTGTGCCAAAGTAGGATGCTTAACCAACTGAGCCACCCAGGCGCCCCTTAAAATAATATTTATATCTTCATTATAAAAAAACCTCATATCAGGGCGCCTGGGTGGCTTGGTCGGTTAAGCGTCTGACTTCGGCTCAGGTCATGATCTCACAGCCCGTGAGTTCGAGCCCCGCGTCGGGCTCTCTGCTGACCGCTCAGAGCCTGCAGCCTGTTTCAGATTCTGTGTCTCCCTCTCTCTCTGCCCCTCCCCTGTTCATGCTCTGTCTCTCTCTGTCTCAAAAATAAATAAACGTTGAAAAAAAAATTAAAAAAAAAAAAAAACCTCATATCTGTTAGCACAAATTTTGAAAGATAGGGCAAAAAATAAAAATCCACTTTAATATTACTATCTGATGTGTTTATTATTAATATAACTATCATATTTCCTTATTAAGATATACCCATATAAATATATCTTTCTAAAATATCTATATAATGGTCCTTGACCTTTTGCCCCCCACAATTAGTTCACGGACATCTTTCCATCAATAAATATAGACGTACCACTTAATTTTTAGTGTCTGCATCACACTTCATTGTAGTCTTATGATTTGAGTAACCATACCTGGCATCTTAAATGCTCTTTGTGGATATGGAAAATAAGAAATGCTTTTAATCAGCATGCTTTCACTAGCTACATCTGCCCGTTTGGCTGTCTTTCAAAAATTACTGGTACCTATTTGATACTTAGATCTGGACCCCAGGTCCGCCACCTACTGGCTGTGTGACCTTGGGCAAGCTACATAACAACAACCTGTTTTTGTTTTTTTGTTTTCATTTGTGAAACGGTGATAATAAAAGTATCTACTTCACAGCCTTGTTTTGTGGAATAAGCCTGTCAGGACACTTAAAGCTTTGGGGGGCACCTGAGTGGCTCAGTTGGTTTAGTGTCTGACTCTTGATTTCGGCTCAGGTCTTGAAATCACAGTTCAGAGGTTCAAGCCCTGCACTGTGCAGAGCCTGCTTGGGATTCTCTCTCTCCCTCTCTCTCTGCTCCTTCCCTGCTCATGCTCTGTCTCTCAAAGAAAATAAATAAATAATCTTTAAAAAATTTGTAAAAACTTACTTAAAGCTTTGGGACTGGTTTTTGGTATATTGTTAATTCTTAAGTATTTACTTGAGGTCTTATAAAATCCTGGGGTTCCTCCTAAATCATCAAAGAAAAGTTACATTACTCCTTTAAGTTAGGTCAATTTTATTTGCAAGCTTCACATTATTTCACTGCTATATGTATATGTGTTTTGGGATGTCTATATGTAAAAATATATACTATCCTGCATAACCCAATTCCCAAACCATATTAATTAGAAGAAGGTTTAATAAACTTATTTCTGAGCACACTGCTCACTGAACAATTTGGAAATAGCCACCATTGGACACTAGTAACTAGGTTTAATATTTTGCAACTTTTATTTTCTTTCTTAACACGTCTGAGGAATAGGGGACACCCTTGTCAACGACTCAGGCTTACTATACCATATCGATGAGTGCAGCAGTGGGGGCCATGGTACAGGAAGCTATCCATACCCACCCCGACTTTTAAGAACAGAACCTGGGGCAATGGTAAAATCTGAAGAGAACCTTAAAAAAAAGTCCTTCCTCAGGCATTGTGATACATCAGTTCTGCAAAAGCCATTGCTTTTTAAATATCTGGATATGGTATCCTTATTAGGTAATTCTGGAACAAAAGTTACCCTACTGAGAGTTTCTCAACTTGTTGAAGTCCATGGATAGAGGATAGAGTACACTCTGACACTGAGCAAGGTCCCCCAGTGGTCCAGGCAAGGCAAGGCAGCTAGTGCGCTCTTGCCAGGCCACCAGCAGTGTCATTTACTTTTGCCAGAGGGTTCTAAATGAACTTAGGTTTCTCTATGTGCCTTGACATGAAATAGTTGGCAAGCACACTGTTGTTTTTTTTTTTTAAATGTTTATTTATTTTTGAGAGAGAGAGATTGAGGCAGAGAGACAGGGAACAGAGGCTTCAAAGCGGGCTCCACACTGACAGCACAGAGCCCAATGCTGAGCTCGAACTCATCAACCGTGAGATCATGACCTGAGCCAAAGCTGGATGCTTAACCGACTGAGTCACCCAGGTATCCCACCAAGCATACTCTTAAGTGCCACTTACTTTCTACTGGTCTTACTTAGTAAAACTAAACCTACAGACCCATGATCAGTGAATTTTCATGAACTGTGAAAATTCATGTGAATTTTTTCTGTTAGATAAATTTGTACCCTTGCTATACCATAGAACATGTTTCTAGCATGTAAACCAGTGTTTATAAAAAGTAGAGACTCATGGAACCCTAGAATGCATGTGATGACCCAGTTTGAGAAACATTGCTCCAAAAATTAATACTATATGATAATTTGGTGCTCACTAATGATTGTAAAACACAAATATAAATTTTTGCAACTGAAAACATACAGAAAAACTTGATTGCAACTTGACCACTGAATAAAATAATGCAAATATTAATATGGCTTTAGGAGATGATCAAAATTAAAATAGCAAAATTAATAATTCCTATAGACACGTGAAATCCTCTAAGAGCATAATTTTTGTAGATTACAAGATAATACCATTCTAAAGCAGTGGTTCTCAAAATGTATCCCTACGACAACAGATTAGCATTATCTAGAAACTTATGGAAAAACAAATTCTTGGAACCCACTTCATATTTACTGAAATAGAAGATCTATGTAGGGGAACTTAATCATCTGTGTTTTAACAAGCTCTTCAGCTAATTCTGATGTGCAAGAGTTTGAGAACCACAATTAATGAGGCCAACTACTTTCCTCTTCCTTACACACCAAGTGAATGCTGTCCTTCATTTACCTTAGGATACAATACCCTCATTTGAGTGAGGCTGCTGCTGTTTCAACTCCTTTTAAAGAATTTGTCTCAGGGCCATGTTGTAACTAACAAGAAAATCTGTTTCATTATTTTATAGTTAAATCTCATTAAGCAATTGCTCAGAGTATCCGTATAAATCTTAGATTTGACTTTGCCCTGCATTGCAGACAAATATTTGAAAGCTTTTCAGATTTGAAGTGATTAGTCTTTAAGGCAATATAATCAAAAAGTTTTATTGAAAGCTTGATATTTATTGAAAAGCCCTTGGTATACCACTTTTGGATCTTGCAGCGCATTCTCTACCGTAATATCATTTAGTCTCTAACTCTCCCTAATTAGCCTTTGGCCAGAGAAGTTAACCTGATGACTACTTCATTTATTTGACTTTCCTACCTCCTGAGTCAGAACGAAAGTTAGCTTTGGAAGGAGACTGGGGGTCAAGTACTTGCCTGAGTAAAACTTTTTTTGGCCAGGAGAACACCAAGCCAAAACCCAATGTACCCACCTCATTGCCACAGCTGATGTGGCTAATAATATCTCTGCTGCTACGAGATCCCTTTCTTAATGTCCAATTCTCACATAGTTCTCAAGACTCATCTTGTCTCAGAGCAATTATGGTGGTCAGGCTGCCCATGATGAGAAAAAGGAACGAGAGAGCATAAATCCCTGGGCTGTCCTACTGGCTCCTACTGTTTTGTCCATCACCAGCATTGTGTCCTGAGTGTTTAACCACCAACTCAAGTTAGTCCAGCTTTCATGGTAGAATCTCCAACCTAGCTCTTGTGACATTGTGCCCAAGATGACCCTCATTTTTACAAAAGGAATGCACTGTGAAGGAATAATCTGGGTTTTCCTCTGAACCTTGAGTGGATCTCACATCAGTTTCCCGAAGTCTCCCTGTAGTGCCCGTATAGCTTGAGGCTTCTTCCAGAGTCCCAGTGAGGATAGCTAGAAAGTGATGGAATATTCCAGTTACTGGAGAAAGAGGAATGGATGTTCAGTGTCACATCCAGCATTTAGAACACTCACCAGTTTATAGGAGGCAGAGAACCAAGATCACTAAGCAAATGAACGTCAAACTCAATTGCGACATCCCAAGACAAACTGCTGATAAGATTTTAGTGAGCTTGTAATTATTTATCACTCTGTATGTACATTTATCATTTATGAAGATGATCATATCTTATGTTTCTTTTTAACCTGCCTTTTCTTTTAACTTAAAAAGTTATCACAAATATCCTTTTTTTAGGTTGCAAAAATTTCTTACAATATCTTTTTCTAACTTTTCATGCTATTTTCTTGTTGTACAAGATAATTTATTAAATGTCTCCTCTGTTGTTTAAAATATTCTTTGTCTTGGGCACCTGGGTGGCTCAGTCAGTTGAGCATCCGACTTCAGCTCAGGTCATGATCTCACGGTTCGTGAGTTCAAGCCTGGCGTCAGGCTCTGTGCTGACAACTCAGAGCCTGGAGCCTGCTTTGGATTCTGTGTCCCTCTACCATTTTTGTTTATGCTATAGACTCTCTACATTTTGTAATATAAATATAAGTAAATATGAACATAGATGTTGTCTTCTCATTTTTTTTCTTCTTAGAGAGGTAGGAAAGTATAATTATTTTTCTGTATTTTGAAAGAAATGGTGTAATTGTCCTAGAACTCTCTCCACATAGTATGCAGATTGTGTGTGTACACATATAATTTTTATAATTTATTATATATATAATTTTTCCCCCTGGAACAGAGTGTTCATTGTGTGGAAAGAACTAGTCTCCCATTGCTAAACACTTGGGTGCTTGAAGTCTTTTGCCACCATTTTGTTATAATGAATAATAATAATCTCATATATGTATTGGAATATCTGCTCAGATTCATTTGGATACAATAAAATCTTTTTTTCTATAACATTAATACTACTCTGATAGCTCCTAATTCTGACTAAACTTCTTTCAGAATCCAGACATATTAACTGTACTTATTTCATTTCTGAAATATAATAATGGAGGCATTCATTTTAGGAAGAAATGTAACAATCTGAGCATCTCAAATGCCATTTTTCATCTTGTAATTCTGGAAAGGATATTTTCGTTGACTCCAGAGAATTCAAGTTTGCTTTTTGAGAAAATGTATGAGGCAATTGTCAATAGTAATCATGAGATTTTCCTCCATGATCTCCCACAGGTAGAAAAGAAAAATTGGTGTAACATTTTTTCCTCCTTTTAAAATGTTTATTCATTGATTTTTGAGAGAGACAGTGAGAGACAGCAAGAGAGGGGCAGAGAGAGGGTGACAGAGAATCCCTAGCAGGCTCCACGCTGCCAGCACAGAACCAGATGCAGGGCTCAAACCCACAAACCGTGATATCATGACCTGAGCTGAGATCAAGAGTTGTACTCTCTACTGGCTAAGCCATCCAGGCACCCCAGAATTAGTGTAACTTAAACGTAGGCATGGTTCTGAAATTTAGGTTTGCTTACCCATGTGTATGTGGTCTTACTACATATCTTATTCCATATTCTATAAAAGATTTATAAAGATTGAGTATTCAAATCTGACTTTGCCCAATTTTTTATTATCTATTTTTTCCCTGATTTTAATTATGAGCATGTCAGTTACCTTGTGATGGTATCAAATAACCTTTAGTCTTGTTTATTTTCAATAAAACTTCTCAATCTTTTTTTAAATTAACAGAACCTAACATTAATCTGTATTCTAGGGCAGTGGTTTTCAACCATTGGCTGCATATAAGAATCACCTGGGGAGATTTTTTAAAAATGTTTATTTATTTATTTTTGTGAGAGAGAGAGAGAGAGAGAGAGAGAGAGAGAGAGAGAGAGAATCCCAAGTAGGCTCTGTGCTGTCAGTGCAAAGCCCATCACAGGGCTTGAACTGATGGACCTTGAGATCACAACCTGAGCTGAAATCAAGAGTTGGACACTCAACTGACTGAGCCACCCAGGTGCCCCTGCTTTTATTTTTTTTTATTATTTATTTTTAAATTTTTTTAAACTTTAATCATTTTTGAGAGACAGAGACAGAGAGTGAGCAGGGGAGGAGCGGAGAGAGGGAAACACAGAATCTGAAGCAGGCTCCAGGCTCTGAGCTATCAGCACAGAGCCCAGCACAGGGCTCAAATTCATGAACCTGTAAGATCATGACTTGAGCCGAAATCAAACTCTTAATCGACCGAGCCACCAGGTGCCCTCAGGTGCCCCTATTTTTAAAACCTTAATAACAAGGCCACCACATTCCAATCAAACATAAAGATTTGGTGGTAGAACTTAAATCATAGCATTTTTTAATGCTCCTCAGGTAACTTCAATCTGTAGTCAAGTTAGAGCATCACTGCTGGAGGGGAAGAAATCATTACAGGATTTTTGTCCATTTTTCTTCCCCAATTAGCATTTATTTCAGTATGATTTACAGGAAGTATCAGTCTTTAAATATTTTGCATTGGGAATGAAAATCTAAAATAACAATACTTTGTTTTTCTATTTGATATGAAAGAGTGAATCAATAAAATAAACTACATCTTATGCAAAATTTTTCTCCATCTTGGCATGTTGCAGAAAGAAATTCATTGACCTTCAGATTCTCAGTGTGATCCTTCTGGAGTCGATGAGGGATTGGCCATGGGAAGAAACATGTTGAGATATTGGTTTGCATTTGACCTTTATCCCATGGTAATGTGCCTCTCTCTGAGATGTTTCTAATGTGACACCAAGTTGTGCATAAATATCGCTGAGTAATTATTCTCTACTCAAATATATATCAAACTATAAAACTTATGTGCCTAATTTTTATAAAGCAAACTAGCCACATGCAAAAGTGGGCGAGTCAACTATGATTCCCAAAACATCTCAGAATATGGGGAAAGCCGGCAGATTTTTCTCCCTTCTCATTGAATAGTTCATCTTTATTCCTGTGTGAACTGAAAAAGAGAATGTAGAGAAGTCGGAAAAGTTTTTATCCAGCTGTAGAAAAGTATTTTGATGGGCAAAATACTGTCCTGTTAAGAAGAAACGGGGACTTTCGAGCAAAGAGAAAAGGTGATCATTTTGGGAATTTGGGGCTAATTTGTCCCTAAATATCACTTCTGAAAAGTTATGGTACTGGAAACTTTAGTATTTTCATTTGAAAAAAACATGACCCAATGACTAATGGGAAAGGAAAGATAATTATATAAGAACATTTGGGGGCAAACAAGGCTGAAGTTTTGATTCTAGATTTCATTTCCTTATGCTTTTCCTACTACTGAATAAGATCATAGAAGACGTGATCATTGGACTAACTTAGAATCTATGACGTTTCATTACATATTATAATAGAAAGTGTTTTTTTTTTCTTAGACTCTTCTCATAGATCTAACAGTCCGTTGATTTCCCCATCTTTGTGAATTGGTTATTTATTAGAAATATTATGTCTAAAAGTTTAAAGATTTGTATACCACTCTTTTGAAGAGGTTCCTTCCTCAAACACTCTCTCAGAGTGAGTTTATATTTTCATTACAAAACATACTATATTTGCAAGGCAGTATTTGCCTGCTATGACATTATTCTTTCATTTCAAGGATGTAATGTTTCTGACTTTTGGTTGAAGCCTCAGACTGATACCAATTATAGGACAACATGTACTGTTACTTTTAATGAATTACATTTGGTTACTGGGTTCTCTTCCTGCAGATTTCTTGAAGCATGCTTTCACCTTTCAAATATGTTGGCCTGCCATTAATCCAATGATTTCACCCTTTTTGTTCCCCCAGACAGGGTAATTTCATCAAAGTTTTCCCACATGGCCAAAATCTGTATTAGCTATTTGGTGTGCTGTAAATTTAAAAGCCAGTAGTATTCCTCCCACTCCTTATATATACAAAAAACAGATGTAGTGATTACACTGCCCTGCTCCTGGCTAAAGTAAATTTAGATGTAAGAATATAGCCTTTATATGTATTGGAGCAAAGTATGTCATTCTTTCTCATTCACTTAAAAGGATGTTTAATAAAATTGCTACTTATCAAAAGAGAAACTCCAGAGGAAGACTAAATAAATGAGGTGATATTTTAAAAGTTAATGAATGAGGTGCCTTGATCTATGGCTCCATTATACTCTTTTCATTGCTTCACAGAGCTCTTAAAACACAAGATGTGATGTAAAGGGTAGGTAAGCTAATTTAAACATTGCTTTAAAAGAGTAGGCAGTGAAACACATATTATGTTTACCGAAGGGCTGAAAAGTAGAACGTCCTTTATTCTAGAAGATATTACGAGGCAAAATGTAACATGCAAATTAATCTCCTTTTTAACATAATATATACTACAATTGAGTTGTGTTTAAAGTGAGGAAGGCTACAAAAATTGTCTAGTGATACCAAATACAATAAAATATTTTTAAAACTTACATTAAGCATCACTTAGATGGTACTACCAATATTTCTATTTAACAGAGATTGGTTCATACTCTATCTTCAAAAGCATAATTTTATAATCAGTATAGATCATGCTTTTAGTGCCAGTCTATTTCACAGTGAGGATTCTGAGAGGTCTTAATTTTTGAAGTCTATATGAATGATTTTAACAAAACTACTCAAATAGCCCAGACTTAGCGCTCTTTGAAGACAAGTACCAAAAGTTAACTTGAGCTGCCTTAAACCAAAAATCTATTTATGAAATGTCTGCTGGTTTGTGTGATGCAATCTAATAGCAAGAAAGTGGTTCGCTCTTTAGGAGAGGCTGGAACTGGATCTTTAATGCCTACTGAAATATTTTCTGTCTTACATCTCTTCTTCCCCCTATGTACCCATCTCATTGTTTTTCCTGTGCTTGCCCTTTCTATGAAAAACAAATTAACAAATCGGTCATGCTGTCCCCTTGAGGTTTCCCTTTGAGGAGAGAGAATCTTGGGGGCTTTAAGGACTATCAATACAATGTTTATCCTCCTATTAAATTTAAATGTTTTTAATGTTTATTTATTTTTGAGAGAGAGAGAGTGAGAGAGAGTGCGAGCAGGGGAGGGGCATAGAGAGAGAGACACACAGGATCCAAAGCAGTCTCTAGGCTCAGAGCTGTTGGCACAGAGCCCCATGCAGGGCTCAAACCCACAGACCAGGAGGTCAATGACCTGAGCTGAAGTCGGATGCTCAACCGACTGAGCCACCCAGGTGCCCCAGTCCTCCTATTAAATTTTAAGCAATCATCTGTTTTACTGATTCAAGAAATTCCTGGTAAGTACTGAAATTAGGAAATATATATGGAGGTACATCGAATACATATCTATTAGAATTTTGTGTAGGCTTCTCCGGACTCCATGTTTTCAGCTCATTCCCATTTCTAAGCTGTTTAAGAAAAAAGAGTATGCAGAAATGAGTTCAGAGTGCCTAAGCCAGCTTTCTCAATAAAGCCTATGCAGATGACCCTTTTTTATGGAAAACCGATATAGTAAGGACTGTATTTTAAAGCTTCCTTTTCCAGTTGAATTATTAAAAAATGAGTCCATTCTTTTCAGGAAGAATCCTACTTTTGGTACGGTTTTCTTGGTTGTAGTTGCCTTTGACTTGAAATTTGAAGTCTTCCACCAGAATGAATGTTGCAGTATTTTTGCTTCTTAGTAAAAAATTGTTTTCAGATTTATGCTCGTTATTTTGAGCATAAAAGATTTGTGACCATGGCAATGGTTTTCAGTAACACAATGGCACTTAAGTTGCAGTATTAACACATTGTGGGGATTGGTACACTTTTTTCCTGCAACTTCAGGGCTGCTGAGAAAAGTGATTCAGTCCATGAAGGCCTTGGTAGAATTAGTTCACTTGTACATTTATTTTTAACAACTCAAATTATTTGCATAAGGACGTGCAAGTGTCCTTGTGCAGGTAAAAGGCTGCGTGTTGAGGAAAAAACACAAGATTAGGGAGTAAGATGCTTAGCTCCTTCTCTCCTATGACATTCCTATGTGCGACTTAACAAACCACTTTCCTAGGCATTAGCTATAAGATGTTAAGGTTAAGGAACATCTAAGGTTCCTTTTAGCTCTAACACTTTATTTCTATGATAAATGTTAATTGTATATATACACATAAACCCCCATCTAAGGTCCCTTTGGCTCTAATGGTCTATTTCTATGATAGATGTTAATTGTATATATACACATAAATCGCAGTTTCTTAGATAAAGGTAGAAACAAACTGAATAACTATGTATCCCATTGTCTCCCATTGTAAATGATCTCTACTCTCCCCTCTTTGCCCTCTCAGGGAATTCCAAGAACTCCAGAAGGGATTTCAGAAACCAAGGTTAAGAACTGATTTCTAGCATCCTAGAAATTATGATGCAATAGCTGCTTAGTCAATGTTGTTTTCACTTCCTTCCCATAGTCCTATTCATGTTAATAATATTCTGAGCTTTCAGCAAGCAGTTTAGAAGATTTGAAATTTAAAAGAGGAGAAAGGGGAACATGAAATACTATTTTTAACTATGGGGAAGGTCACTATTTTTAAAGAGAAAATGAAGAGCTGACTCCCAACTTTTTAAGGTAGAGATGATCTTCTGCTCCCTGACGCCTGCCATTAAGACTTACTTTTTTATGAATGAGTGAACAAGAGAAAAAATGAACACTGAATGGCATTTTCAGGTCCGGCAATGAAAAGGTAAGACCAATACTGAAATAAACACGAGTTGAGGAAATGGGCTTTCCAGATACAGTGTGGTATGCCAGCCCTCCAGTGATATTCATTAAGTCTCTTTATTTCCCTACTTTTTCTTTCAATATCTGTAAATTGGAGAGTCTGGACTAAATTTACTCCTAAGCTCACTTTTAACTGTAAATATACTGCTTTCGGGATATATGTCCGTTATGTAATATAAACAGAATTTTTCTGCATGTAGCTATTATGCTTTTAGTCCCCCAAAGTAGTTTTACCTTTACCTCTATTATCTAGAATGGACTCAGGGAATGCAAATAATTCGAATATTTTTAAGCAAATATTTCCAAAGCAAAAAATTTGAATATTTGTTTAAGCAAATTATAGAAAGAAATGTAAACTTTCAGGTACTCTCCCTTTTCTGTTATTTCCTATCCTTTAGAAAACATCATAAGCAGGACTTACTTTCAAGATTACCTCCCAAGTAGGTAAACTTCTACCTGTGGATAATTACCAACAGAGGAACATTGCATTTTAAAACCAAACATAAAACCAATGAAAACAAAACAAAACTTTTCATAAAAAATGAGTTAGAGTAATAATTCATAATAAATGAAAAGGCAAACATGGAAGTTATTTTCACAAGGATGATAAATAAGCCAAGATTTTCCTCTTTTACAATCTCAATTAAGCTGTAACATACACTCATGAAAAAGATAGTCCTGAATGTCCCAGAGGCACAAAAGAGGGTGGACCTACTTAGTTTATTTCTAAATTGTCAGCTCTTTTTTTTTCTATTCTTTCAGTAAAATAAACTGTTTTGCTGAATAAGAGGGTTAAGAAAAGGCCTGAGTGAGTCACTCCAATTTGTTTCCACGTTCTGAACAGTCAGTAAAGAAATTTATTGCCTCATTAGGCATTTTGAGTAGATTTCTGGAAACCTGGGTGACGTAAGATAGAAAAGTAACCTAGTAAGACGGTTTAAAAGCGGTTGCAGCTGAATTTGTTTTTGAAATTGCCAGTTGCCTGTTAGACGGGAATGACATAGCGATTTGTTTCACGAAACGGTGCCAGGCAGCGGGCTGGTTTCAAGGAGGAAATTGTGTCTATTTTCAGCCCGTGCTAGAAAATACTGTAAGATGACAGAGGCAAGATGATTGGAGGAGGGCCTTGGGCTCAGTAATGAGATCAAGACTAAGCTTCTTATGAGCGGAAACAATGGAGGCTGTGCCGTCGAGGCTGGGTGGTGAGCTTACAGCCCGCCGCGCGCACAGGGGATGTCCCGCTCTTGTAGCCCCTGCTCTTTGTTTAGCTGATATTTAGCTAAGTTCAAATACAGATACTTAACATAGGACCTCCCTCACACTAAGGCATCTGTAACCACTCTACCTCGGGTTGTGAGCTTCAAAGACGCATTAATAGTCAAGGGAGCATAGGTTCTTTCCTCACACTGTACATTCGCAATCATCTTCCAGAGTTAGAAAGGAACTTCTCTTTAATTTCTTTTAAAAATGACTAAAAATTGGCAGTAGCTAAAGTATTATTTGTTTTTGAACAAAGGAATGTCGAATTCACTTCAAAATGTAAACAACCCAGGAGGCAAAAACTCTGAAGGACAAATGATTTATTAATAAGCAGGACACAATGACTTGCTTGCCTAAAAGAACTTTCTTTTTGTATGTTTAGCAGATAAACACATTAATCATGATCAGTCTGCTCTATACCAAAAGAGAATTTGATAAATTAATCACATCCAACCATAAAACAAGGAAATTTCAGGGAATCTTCTAGATAAGAGGAGTGGAAATGTTTGCTTCTCGTAATGAAAAGAAATGTGTGTGTCTATGTGTGTGTGCACATACATACCTACACGTATGTATACACATGTACATATATAGGCTAGACATACGACATTCTAATGAACAGGTTTGAGTTTCCATAAAGTTGGAGAATAATGGGATGAAAGGGAAAATAAAGATTTAATCTGAACTCCTTTTTTTTTTTTTTCTTGTTAGTAACAGAAAGATTTCTCAGCACTGCTTATGTTCTAACTACAAAAGATTCCAACGTTGGGAGAGATCTTGGGATATAAAAAGAAGGAAATATTTTCTCCACCATCAAATCTTTCAATTCTCCCAAATGGCCAACAGCCTGTTACCAGTGTTCTGTTGAACATCCAGAGAATAAAAGTTGAAAGAGATGAAAATATATGGTGACAAGATGCTGAGGGGGAGATAAGGGGAAAAGAGGCCTGGATTCTTAACCCAGCTTTGCTAATCTTTGGCAGTTTCCTCATCAGTAACATGTAAGACTTAGACTGGATGGCTTCAAATTGCCCTCGAAGTTTTAAGAACCTTAAAGTTCTGAGTCTACCTTGGTGGTCTGGAGGAGATTAAAATCCACTTAAAACTTGAAGGAAGGAATTACAAGCAGCAAAATGGTGCCTTTCCTCATTACTCCCTTTCTAATTAACATTATAAAAGTTTCAGATCTGAGATCCTGCCAAATTTAAAGGTCTGCTGTTTTACATCTATACTCTTCTACATCCAATTATTTCTCCCTAAGAAAATATAAGATCAGTTATTTCTTAATGATTATTTGTTGACTATGATGCTCATTGAGCTTCTTGTGGGTAGTGCAATTCAACAAATATTTAATTAATGGCTGCTATGCATTGGGCGGTGAGAAAGCAATAGAAAATACCTACCACTCCCACCAACCCTCTCTTAAAAACATAACAAAATGACAAATAGTCCTTGGTTTAGGGAACTTAGAGTGTGCCTGGTACCAGAATAGTCATTCTGAATAGTTATTCAGAAATATTTATTCAATGATTGTGTTGATATACTGAAGGAAGTAATTAGAGTACAGTATTACAAATCTGTATATTTAAATATATATATATTTAAATATGATACATGTATCGCTATTCAACAGAGTAGGAAAATCTTTGCTTAGAGGAGTCATGGAAATATTTAGAGAGTGGTTGACATTTCAGCTGAGCAGGCTCAACAACAAATAAGATTTCAAAAGCACATTTTTAACAAAGGTAACATACCAGTTTGTGGAATGTTTGTGATTGATGAACCCATGTTTTGTGGAGAGTGGTCATAGGTTATAGGAGGTGCAGACAGAAAGGTGGTTGGAACAAAATTACCAAGAGTTTTTAAATACCAGGCTAAGTAATTTAAACTTCATATTACGAGTAGTTAAAACTTCATACTATAAATAAAAGGAAGTAGGGGTTTTTTAGTAAGGGAAAAAGGGAGATGGCCAGGTTTGTTTTTGTGACTTCTGATCCTTTCTGTGTGCCCAAAGTCTGAATTAGACATTTTAAGAGCTTCTCCAACGTTTCCACCCATGTTCCAGCAACCAAATGAAGTCAGTCTCTACCTTCTAAAGTAAGTAATGTATGATGTTTACACTATAGCATTGAATACACCAAGCAGACCTTTTCAAATGACACATCCCTCTTCAGCTTTCTGGAGATTCTGACATGTCTTCTGTCTTCCTAGCTCTTTTTCCCCCCATTTTTTTTAGACTTACAAATATACCATGTGGATTCCAGATGCCATTCATATCCTAACATAAACTCTAAGGACACAGAATTATGACAAATTATATAAGCCAAAATAAAAATAATAATAACATTGAAAGCCAGGAAATGTTAATAGTGTGAGCTCTGGATCCTGACAGCCGATGTTTAGGTCTTGGTTTTGCCACTGACTAACAGTGACTTTGACCAAGGTATTTAAATTCTGCAGCTAGGTTTTGGGGATAACGTTACCTTCTCTTCCAGAGTTGTCTTGAGGATTAAAAAAGTTAATACAGAATATGGCTTGACCTATATTAAGCAGTCCATAAATCGTTGTAGATGTTGCTGTTACTGTATAATAGAGGAAGTTTGTAGAATCTCTGTTCATCCCTTATGATGTCTTCTTTCTGCCTCCGTGAGTGATGCTGCTTCTTTTTGGGATGACCTTAGTCCTTCTCAACGTCTTCTACAAGGAGCACGCATTCTTCTCTTTGCCAAAATCTATATTTCACTATGATTACATATCTGAATCTAAATACACATTCAAATCTTTCCATGTTAAATCACAGCTTCTTGTTCTAACCAAACACCAATGTTTTTGTTCTGTTACCTTGTTCATTTTTTCCTTAAAATGGTAACTATTCCCCTCCAAATCTGCTTCTTACCCATGCATTTATTCAAGGGCTTTTTTTTTTTTTCAGATGCCTCGTTTAGTTTAGTAGTTCAAGAACTATCAAGTCATTCCCTTATCTCAACACACTCCCCAATTTGAAAAGAAAATCCCATTTTCATTAATGCTTCTTCACAGATCTTATTTTTGGAAGACTTTATTAATCTTTATGGGTCTTCTCTAGATTTCATTAAGATTTTTACTTCCTTTTTAACTTGTGAAGACAAGATTGGGGCTCAGCTAAATTAGAGGGATTAGAGCATGGTTTAGAGCATCAAGTCCCAGACTGGGCTGAGTGTTCTGGAAACAACACTCTGCTTCCCAGAAAGAGCCGTTTGGGAAGCCATTGCTTCTTCTACTGCAATAGTTCTCTCCACCATCAACTCTGACAGTTGTTTCTTTTCAGACCTGTGTGGTTATGTGTTAAATAAATCTAGGGGCGCCTGAGTGGCTCTGTCGGTTAAGCGTCAGACTCTTGATTTTGGTTCAGGTCATGATCTCAAGGTTTGTGAGATCAGGCTCCACAAGGGGCTCTGGGCTGACAGCTAGGAACCTGGAGCCTGCTCGGGATTCTATGTCTCCCTCTCTCTCTGCCCCTCCCCTGCTCACACGTGCAAATGCACATGTGCACTCTCTCTCAAATTAAATAAACATTAAAAAAATGTAAATAATGATTTAGAATGGGAATCACTGTAAAATGCAAACTATTCTTGTTATTAAACTAAATTTAACAGTGATCCAGGATTTTAAAATCAGAGTAAAAAATGACAAAGAGAAAACAAAATCTGTGATGGATTTATTATTGATTTTATTGCATTGCCAAGGTCAATTAGAACCGAACTGTTATGAGTAATATTAGTATTCTATAAAATATTAAGATCTTACTACATTATTTGTTTTCATCATTTAATAGAAGTAGTTTTGGTTTTGGTCTTCCTCCTTCAATAAAATTAAGCAGCCCAGGAGATCTTGCATTAATGCAAGAAAGTTGGATTAATATTATTAGTTATATATCATTTATATGTTGTAGTTGTTAATTGTCACTGGGCTTCCAATATACTTTAATTTTATTCAGTGAGAGTAAATTTTGTGTATCTGAGCTATTCAAAAATGAATGTCATTCCAGGCTTATGGTAGACCCCACGGCTCTTTGGCCTTATGTTGCTCTGAATACCACCTCCCCCCTCCCAAATTGCTTTTCAGACTAGTTAAGTCATCTCTAAAACAGATCTCCAAGACTGACGTATAGGCTATGGGATGATAATAGATTTGTCATACACCAAAACCAGAAAGAGTCTCACCACCTTAAATGTGGTGAAATTGTAAGCAAAAAGAATACGTAAATTAGCATGTCTGGAGGCCCTTTTCAGACTGCATCACTCTCCATCAAAAATGTTGCAGGTAAATAAAATATGTTCTTACTGAATAATAAGTATAATATGTGCAATTTATTGTCATTACAAAGAATTTTTATTGTATCTGAAGAATTCCACAGAGGGCCATTACAAATCCATTATAGTATTTTTAGTTAGTGATCTGCTCTGCTTCCCAAACCGTGCTCATTTTATGCAGTATTACACTGATATATGCATGTCTAGATTAGGCCTGGTCCAATTCTGCATACAATAGTTTAAGAGGGTTTTCGTTGCCTTGTTGGCTATTTCTTAAAGGTGCAAAATAATTGGAGTAAATGTGATGCTCTTTAAAAGGTAAAAGTTCAGTTTAAACTTGAATGAAGGTTAAGTTTTTATTTGTAATGACTGAAAGAAACTTAGATTTCCAATAGGAAGGGCTTTATAGTTATAATATTAATAATTGAGTTTCATAAGAATATCACCACTTACCTCTAGAGAAATGGTTTCTCCTTGATGTTTCATTGACTTTCCATGATGTCTCCACTCTCTCACTTGGAATTCACAGTTCAGGTCTCAACTTACATTTTTACTACTTTTATGTATAATCACTTTTTCACATAAGACCTTCTTTCCACCCAGGCTCATCTTTCCAATTATGTGGATTCCACTACCTTTTTTTTTCACTTTTACTTATACTTTACTTTCATGTAAACCTTTTACTTCTCCAAACACCTTTTCTAACTGCTTCAATTTTTTACTTTCTCTGAACACCTTTACTGTATTCCAATTTTTTTCCTGTCCTAGAGAGCCATTAAAATCCTCCCTTTTCTATAAACCTTTTCCGTGAGTGGGAATCTTTTTCTTTCCAATAAGATTATGCATCTGCTATCTTGAACTGATTACATCTGTAAGTAGGACAGAAAGGGAGTGTACACCCATTGAATGACCCTCATTTTCCATGGATTTTGCTAGGTGTTCTACATTATATGTCTCATTTAATTCACATAGCAACCAAGGAATATGGATCTATCTTGCTTGATATACAGATGGAAAACCTGGGGTCTGGTGAATTTCAGTTACTTTCACAAAGTCTTTCTGGTAGAAAGCAGCAGAGCATAGATTCAAACCTTTCTCTCTTTTGCACCCAAACCTGTGTTTTTTGTGCTCAGGTGTCTTTCCCTCTAGGTGGGTCTATTTCATTTTTTCATCTCATTGACGGCGAGAATTCTATCATGAGAATTTTTATCCTTTGAGATAGCTGTCACATAGTTGGCCTCCTATTGGGCCTCATTCTGCATTTAGGAGTCCTTGAGTAACTCACAGGCAATGTTGCCCTTTATGCTTTTCCCATTTTTACTCACTTAAAACAAGGTATATATTCATAGTTGGAAATCTTATGTTTTTCCCTGTAAGCAAAAAAGAAAATATATGAATAATGAAGGAACTTTCAGAAAAACTTGCTATATTTTCAAGTTGGTCAGGAATATAAAGGAGTTTCTTATGTTTTCTAAGTTTAACTTGTAGTTATTGTATTTTATTCTTGCATGGTTGATAATATTTCTTAGGTTACACAGCTTTGTGTTCTCCTGTAGGTTAAGACCCATTTTTCTCACATCATCTGAATCTTCACTGGGGGAAAAAAATCTTCAAAGAGATACGTGGACTTTGAACTAAACTCAGTCATGCTTAAGAAAGTCAGTTTTAATACCTTACCTTGAATTTGATATCATTTTTTTTTTAATTTTTTTAAATTTTTTAATGTTTATTTATTTTTGAGAGAGACAGAGACAGAATGCGAGTGGCTTAGGGGCAGAGAGAGAGAAAGACAGACAGAGAATCCAAAGCAGACTCCAGGCTCTGAGCTGTCAGCACAGAGCCCGACGTGGGGCTCAAACCCACGAGCTGTGAGATCATGACCTGAGCTGAAGTCGGATGCTCAACTGACTGAGCCACCCAGGCGCCCCTAATTTGATATCATTTAAAGAGCAATATAATTAAAAAAATTTTTTTTGAATGAAATAACATGTTTGGATACAATTTTAAGACCTATGCTACTCCTGTGTAGATGGAGCAAATTACAAAAGAAGTCATTACTAAGCTCATAAATATCTAAGGAACTTGTAGAATTCCTAACAAACAACTTGGAATTGTCCATCTATTGTTTGTCATTTTATTCTAAGCCAAACTCCTAAATAACTTGCAAGAAAAAGCTTTAGATGATTGGATAATATTTCTCTATCATGTCAACATAAATCTCCCTCTACAATGTAATACAAGCCAAACAGGAGCTGTCTAATATTACTTATGCTAAATGAAAAAAAAATTATGCTGAGTCTTTTGTCAACTACTGCATGTTAATTGTGTAAGATTAAGGTGAGAGCTAAGGAAATTAAAACAGAAAATAGAAGGCTTTGTTCTCAGTCTCATGGGATTTGCACTGTAACGAAGAACACAAGGCATTGGCTTCAACAGAGATATATACACATACATCACATCTCAAGATATCATAACTGCCAAGAATGAGGCACAGACGAGTTCAGTAGACACTTCCATGGACGTGCAATTTGAGAGGAGGCTTCAAAGAGGAACAGGGTTTTGTTAGGTAGAAAGCAGGTGACACAACCTTTTGGACAGGAAGGAAAATGTACATCAATCTGCAGAAGTGGCTTATTAAAGATATGTTTGGTAGAGACATCAGATTGCCTAAAATGGAAGCTTTGTTCAAATAACAAAATCTTGTCTTCTTTCTATATATATTTTTCTTACTTTACATCTATCAGTTGACCACTGTTTTTGACAAGTACAGACTAACGTGTTTTAATATCTCTGCACTGTTATCAGGTGTAAGACATAAGCTTTGAATTCTTGGACACAAGTGACCCATTTCTTTGAGGGTCTAACCACTTGACAAGACCCACTGATCTCAGCTGCTAGATGGTTGATCACTTTGCTCGCCATGAAACATCATCCCATGAAGCTATGTCCTAAGAGCACCAAAATTTTTAGCTTCTTGAGAAGCTAAACCAGGAGTGTTACGGTTCACTTCCACACCTTGTCCAGCTGTGCCTGAACAGCTTGATTTCTCATCCATTTCATGTTGAACAGAAATATTCTCAGAAATTCTTTGTTTCCTTTGAGCTACCAAGATTTTGGCCTGCCTTTTTATTGGTCATTTCCTGAAGGGTTTGGGGTATTTGACCACTTTAAACCACTTCTCTGAGAACCAGCACATCCTAAAAATGGTCTAAGGCTTGTCCTTTGATTATCAATAGGGATCACCTTTAGAGGAGTCGCAGAAGAGACCAGATTGAAACAGGAATCTGTCAGGTTCCCTGTTACATGTTTTTAATTCACACACCCCCATGGCTACATCCAACAGAGGTGACCTGAATTTTCTCTTTGATGTTGCATACCATGAATTCCCATAGCAGGTCAGGAACAAAGGGAGAATTTTAAAGCTATTTTTCTAACATTGCCTTAGCAGATACTGACTAATTGTATCCCAGGAACATGCTCCTGATTTTAGAATCATAAACATCAGTAGGACTCAAGATGCTTGCAGAGTGATACAGTGACTTTGATTCCTCTTGGGTGGTCAAAACACAGCATGTGCGATATTTTTATAAACTATGGTTCACAGAGCACATAGTTCTAGAGCATTTTGTTTTCATTATGTTCGTGTCAATGGAAACAGTTGTGCTTCCTGATGTCTTACTGAGATGGCCTCTTTGGTAATTTTAGGCTACTTTCCCAAGGATACTGCATGTTGCCTGACCCTTATTCCTGAGGAAATAAGTAGGACTTGGACTGACTTATGGATAATGTACTTTCTTTAAGAATGGCAGAAGGAAAAATATCAGACTAGGAGGCACTCCAGAAATAATAATGGAGAATCTCATCCTGTTTTGTCAACTCTTTGTACTTTGCTCTCTGTGAGTTTTGTGGGAATATTATTTTTAAAGGGCCATTGTACTTTGGAAGATATTACGTTGCATTACATTTGTTTTAGAGTTAAGGAAGAAAAATAAGATATTATTAACAAATTTGTAAAACTTGGCTTTAGTATACCTATAGGAAGTTTTTGAATGAGTGCTAATTCTGAATTTACAGGTCAACATTTTTTCTCTCTAGCAGTTTTATTTGGAATGCCCCCGGTGATATAAAGATGGGAAAGAACAATACCCACGCAGTGCTTCACTTGAAGAAATTCCAATATTATGGAAATCAGGTAAAGATAAAATACAGATACCATTAGGAATGCACATTCTCTTTGTAAAAGAAAGTTTGCTCAAGAAGATATTTACTATCAAATTTATATATTTCTTCGTGTACAAACTCTGCATCTAACATTTGTTTTATGAGAGCATTGTGTTTTCTAAAGCATTCATTCATTCATTAACTTAGTAAAGTCATATTAGTACTACTATCTATGTCTGTGGAAATATTTTGAAGAAAAAGAGGACATATGCCTATTTGATTTAACTTGGGTAATCCTAAACAAAGAAAAGAGGATAGGGTTAGGTACACTTAGTTTCTTTAAAAAGTATCTTTTATTTCCACCACATAACTATATACACACCTACTTAGAATGCAAATAAGTTTAGAGGTTAAACACCAAAGGAAATAAACCCTTTGGCACTAGTGCAGAGGGTCAACCACTTTCAACTTCAATTTTTATTTTTCTTCTGTGTTTCTACATATTGTGCATCCATCTGGGTCATGACTCCTCAGCTTAGATCTCATTGATTGACTCTTGCTGGTACAGATGAAAGTTTAAGCTTTCTTAAAATCCCCACATTCTTTACTTTATTCTTCCATTATAGCTATGTCACATTTTAGTTTGAATCCATATCTGGGTTTTTAATTATTAGGACTACACAAATAGCATTTGCTGCAGAACCTGGTGACGGGATATGACAAAAAATTATTGTAGAACTTTTTTCTTTTTCTTTCTTTCTTTTTTCTTTTTGAGAGAAACAGAGAGAGCATGACCAGGGGAAGGGCAGAGGGAGAGGGAGACAGAGAAGGAGACAGAGAATCCCAAGCAGGCTTCGCAGGGCCAGCGTGCAGAGCTCTGTGCGGGGCTCGAACTCATGAAACGGTGACATCGTGTCATGACCTGAGCCGAAATCAAGAGTCAGACACTTAACTGACTGAAACAGCCAGGCACCCCAGACATTTTTTCTTTAATAACAAGTGTTTCATTTATTTTTCTTTTTTCCCCAGTTTCCTTGTCTTCCTTTCTTATTCCCTCCCTCTCTTTCTCCTTTTCTTTCTTACTTTCTTGTCTTTTCTAAGTCTTCTCCAAGGCTCCAAAATTTTTATAAGATGCTTCTCTATTCAATTTTTTACACAGGTAAGTTGGTTACATAATTTAGTGTTTTCTTTTTCTTTTTTTTTCCTTTTTTTTCTTTTATCTTGAAGAACACCCTCCTGGGAGCCACTTTCCTCCAACTTTTATCTTCTCAGGTTGCTCTGTAAAGTACCCTATAAGAAGATGTTATCCAGAGTTTTTTTGGATATCATCCTAAAAATTTATATTTCCATTTTATGATGTTGTAGCCTCTTCTAGAAAGTATGTCCTCATTTTATTTAGTTCTCTCTCTCTCTCTCTCTCTCTCTCTCTCTCTCTCTCCCTCTCTCTCTCTTTTGGCTGGAACTCATGTTCTAGTAATGTTTTGAGAAGGGTTCTACAGGTGATAAACATTTTATGAACTTGCATGTTGAGAAATGTTTTTATTCTACTTGATTCTTGATTGAATCTTTGGCTGGGAATAGAATTATAGATTTAAAACATTTTTCACTCAGAAATAAAAGCATTTTCCCATTACCTTCCAACTTCCAATGCTGTTGCTGAGAAGACCAATGTCATTCTGATCCTGATATTTTGATTAGTATTTACTTTCATCACTAAAAAACTTTGAGATCTTCTCTGTATTTCTGGTGTTATAATTTTATCAGAATATGTCTGAGTGGGTTTTTCCTCATCCCTTGTCTTGAGACACTTGATAGATCCTTTCAATCTGGAGAATCATGCTGTCAATTATAAGAAACTTCCTTGGGGCGCCTGGGTGGCTCAGTCAGTTAAGCATCCAACTTTCAGCTCAGGTCATGACTCAGGATTCGTGAGTTCAAGCCTTTAGTTGGGATCTGTGCTGACAGCTCAGAGTCTGGAGCCTGCTTCAGATCTGTGTCTCCCTCTCTCTCTCTGCCTCTCCCTTGCTCATGCTCTCGCTCTCTCTCTCTCTCTCTCTCTCTCTCTCTCTCCCTTTCTCTCAAAAATAAATAAAAAATAAGAAAAAAGAAATTCCTTATATTATATCCTTAATAATTTACTTACTAGCATTTTCTCTAATCTCCATTTCCTGAATTGCCAGTTGTGGAGTGTTGAATGACCTCTATTGATGATCTAACTTTAAAAAATCATTTCTCTCTTCTGTTAGTCTTTTTGAATTTACTCCTTATTATCTTCTAATACTTCTACTAAAATTTCACTTTCGATGATCATATGTTAAATTAATATTATCCTTTTATTCTCTGCCTGTTTCTCTTATGTTTTATTGCATCCTGTCTTGTTTCATCAAGACAACACCTTTTCTGATATGTGGGGTCATTATTACTACTTCCTTACAATTCTTACTGTATATTCTCTATTTCCCTGGGTTCCTTCTTTTCTTTCACTTAATTTTGTTTCCTAGTTTTTCCTTGATGGATTCTCAGTGATGATCTTTGACTTTTCAATCATATTCTTTTTTTTATTATGAAATTTATTGTCAAATTGGTTTCCATACAACACCCAGTGCTCATCCCAACAGGTGCCCTCCTCAATGCCCATCACCCACTTTCCCCTCCCTTCCACCCCCCATCAACCCTCAGTTTATTATCAGTTTTTAAGAGTCTCTTATGGTTTGGCTCCCTCCCTCTCTTCTTTTTTTTTTCCTTCCCCTCCCCCATGGTCTTCTGTTAAGCTTCTCAGGATCCACATAAGAGTGAAAACATATGGTATCTGTCTTTCTCTGTATGACTTATTTCACTTAGCATAACACTCTCCAGTTCCATCCATGTTGCTATAAAAGGCCATATTTCATTCTTTCCCATTGCCAGGTAGTATTCCATTGCATATATAAACCACAATTTCTTTATCCATTCATCAGTTGATGGACATTTAGGCTCTTTCCATAATTAGGCTATTGTTGAAAGTGCTGCTATAAACATTGGAGTACACTAAAATCTTATCTGGAATTTTGTGCAGAGGGGTGGTACTTGTCAGCAGGTTGGATTCACTTGTGATCTACTGGGTTAGCAGTTGGCTTTTTTGGTGGACAGGCACATTAACATCTGTATCTGAGGTTTTTTTCCCCCCTTTGCAGTAGTTATTTACTCAAGAGAAAAAGTCTTAATCTTCTGTTTGAGGATATAAACACTTTGAGCACATCACAGTTCTCAATGTACATAGACTTTCGTGTAACCTTTCAGTTTTTGGTATCACATCCTTTTGCTGCCTTTTCTGTTATAGATGGGGGTCATTCTAGTTCAATTTCTCCATATACCATTGTTTTCCTTCAAGAGTGAGAAGGGTTAGTCCCTTGACCCCCTTATAGTGGATGTGTGATCATAGGTAGGTGTCTAACTATGTCTCTTTAAATCCTTCAGTCTCTTTTTAACTCCTATCCTCAACCCCACCTTTGACAATACCCAGATATTCCAATGAGCTCTCCTTGCACATTGCTCTGTGAGTATGCTTGCTACCTTTAATGATTATCTCCTATTTACACAATTTGTCGTTCTTCTACTCTGTTAAATTAAATGCCATTATTCCACTTTTTGTCTTTGTATATATTATGGTTTAGAGTTATAGTAGTCTCTATTTTAAGAAAATATTTGAGTTTGTGTGTTAGGCTGATGATGGTTCGCAAAAATATGTCAAGGTCCTCATTCCCAGAACCTCTGAATATTACCTGATTTGGAAAAATTGTCTTTACAGATATAATTAAGGATTCTGAGATGAGGAGATTATCTTGGATTATCAAAGTAGGCCCTAAATGCCACCACAGGCATTAGTGTAAGAGAGGCAAAGGAAGGAGATTTGACACACACAGAGGAGAAAGCGATACAAAGATGGAGGCTGAGATTAGAGTGATGTGGCTTCAACCCAGAAAATGCCAGAAAATACAGGAGCCACCAGAAACTACAAGAAGCAAGGAACAGATTCTTTTTGCAGAGCCTCCAGAGAAAACATGGCCCTGCACAAAAGCTTTATTTCATCCCAGTGAAATTGATGTTGAAATCCTGGCCTCCAAAACTGTAAGTAACTTAATTTCTGTTGTTTTAAGCCCCCAAGTTTTTAGGAACTTGTTCAAGCAGTCACAGGAAACAAACATAGTTTGTATTAGAGTTTCTTTTTCTCCTTTATGCTTTATGATAATTTTTAAAAGGATAAAGAACGAGATATTTATTTCACCTTCTTAAAATTGGAATCATTTAAATCTTTGATTTAGGATAGTTTCACTTCTCATAATTTCATACCTTCATAATGAGGATGCTCACTTTCAGAAGTATTGGAGCTTTCCCAGATATGGAATTTTAACACTGTCTTCATTTATTTTTCTCCCCTTCTTACTATATAGTATCTCTTCTTAAACAGATCTTACTTACTTCGCTTTCTTCCCTTTCCCCTCTTTTTCTTTTCTTTCTTTTTTCCAACAACCTATTGATTATTTACTTAATGTTAGGCATTGTGGTAAGCTTTGAGAATATAGAGCCAATAAAGCTGTTTCTACTGCCTTCCAAGAGCTTACTAAGGAGCTTCCAAGAGCTCCTTCTATTGATATAGAAAAGGAATAAAAATAACATTTGTTTGGCAGAAAACATAAAATCAAAAACAGAAAGAAAAATCAACAACTGAAATACCATACTGTAGGTGTTAAATTAAATGCATCAGCAAAATGCTGTGGTCTCATGGACCTGAAATGAAGAGTTCTACTTGACAGAAACTGAAGGGATCTATGAAGTAGTACCTGAGCAGGGTCTTAGGGGATGAATTGAGATTTTATGAAGAACTAAACAGGGAAAAGGCATTTTATGGAAAGAAACTGCCTCTACGGAGGGCACACATATGTTAAAGAGCATGGATTGCTTTGGCATTTGCCAATAGGCTTGGAGCATAGATTAAAGGTGGGGGAGGATGGAGTCATGAGACTGACTACAAAGGTTGGAGTCAAATTATGATGAACACTCTTTTGCTTGTGTTAAGGAGTTTAGATTTGTTTGATTGAAGTATTCATATAATTTCACTCATCTGTGGAATTTAAGAAACAAATAAACAAAGAAAAAAAGAGACAAAAAAACACACTCTGAAATGAACTGTTGGTTGTCATATGGGGGGGGGGAGATGGGAGAAATAGATGAAGGAGACTAAGAAGTACAAACCTCCAGTTGCAAAGTAAATAAGTCATGGAGGTGAAAAGTACAGCAGAGGGTATATAGTCAATAAGACTGTAATAACATTGGTGGCAGATGGGAACTGCATTTTTCATGGTGAGCACAGTGTAATGTATAGAATTGTTGAATTATTACTTTGTACACTTGAAACTAACACTGTGTATGAAAATATGTGAGATACACACACACACACACACACACACACACACACACTGAAATATTATTCAACTATACAAAAGAATGAGATCTTGCCATTGGCAACAACATGGATGGGCTGAGAAGATATAATAATGCTAAGTAAAATAAAGAGTTTAGATTTTTGTTGTTTTAGAAATGGGAGGAAATGGGCTTTAAGAACGAAATTGGCATGGTCCATTAGGAATAAAACTGTCAGCAGTTTGATTATCACACTGATGAAGAGAAGCTGGGAGATCAGCTACAAGTCTTTTGTAAGAGACCCTGTGAGCTGTAGATGACAATGACCTGAGTCAAAGCAGAGGTAATGGGGCGATAAGAGAACAGAATGAAGAGATAACTATGAAACAAAATTGGCAAAGTGATGGAATTTCTACCATTAAGTAGGAATGTTAAGTACAAAGGTAGTTGTCACAGAGTGCAATTGGGTACTGAGGGAGAGGAATCAAATTGAATCTGGGAGGAGCAGAGGACAGGACACCAAAGCTGTTTATTCAGAGAAGGAACAAGTTATTTGAAGAAGAGGATCAGGAAAATAGATTGTGGCAACAAGGCTCTCCAAACACCAGAGACAATCTGAAAAATGGCATGGATGTGAGAAACAGATTGGCTACTGGATCGGCTCTAAGTGGCATCCAAGTGCTGGTATGGAAATTCCAGTGCGGTGTGACAAATGAAGGAACCAGTGAGTGGAAACCTCCGGTTATCTTTCTTCATCTTTTCTTTCCCCAAGTGTTCATTTTTACGTTTCTACCAATCTTTATGCCTGGAACAGTTTTTGTCCAGTGGCTGTACTTTCTTCCTTCTAAAATATACTCAGAACTTCTATCTGCCAGGACAACCATCCCAATTTCATGTTCTCAGGAGAAATTTGTAGAGATTTGTACAGATTAAAAAATTATATCCTATTGCTTTATCTGTTTATAGTGCATCATTTATTCATTCAGCACACATTTAGCCCATTAAAAGGAATAGCCAAGATACTATGGCTTCCACTGGAATACAAGTACACCAATATGTTCTCTTATTTGACAAGTGTTAAGAAAAAAGACAACACCTCATAGCATATCTTCATTGTTCTATGCACCTACAAGTATCTTGCAACATTTGAATATTTCTTCTTGAACTATGTTCTAGGGAGCAAGAAAAGAATAAACTCTGTAATGTGTAATCTGTGTAATATATCCCAAAGTGCTTCAGCTAAGATATTTACATAACTTTTTAAGTACATGCCATGGTTAGAATCAATTTCCTTTCCATAAAAGCTTCAAAGTTAATTAATTTAGCCAAGAATTGGGGGACAAAAATCACAAACATGGTAACAATTCCCCAATCTAATTAAATAGCAGCTAGGATCTGAAAAACAAATCTTTATTGAACATTTTTGAACTGGAATCACGGAACTTTTTCTGCCTTTGTGTTCAGTAAACCAGCATATGCCCTTCTATTGTAAGTTTAGTTTTGATCATTGGGATACAAGCTCAAAGAGCTCGGCAAAGTAGTATGTTGCCTAAGGTTAGCTCTTTAGGATTATCTAACTGAAGAGTCTAAGTTTTAACATTAGCATGAGCAACCAGAGTTTTGCAGCCTAACAAGGATTTTAGAGCCAGTGGTATAGAGTATTCAGTTGAATTCGGCATCCTTGATCCTGGTAGGCTTGCCTTTCTTGGCAATATCCTCTGACCCAGAATTCCCCCTGGATAGTACCAAATATCCTTATCTGAAGCCTGACAATAATTATAAAGAGGTGAATATCATTTTCACATGTTGTATAATTTTATTTTTGTAGGAGTTTTCAGACAGAGTATTTCACCCATATTAGAATGAATGTCTTGACACTCTAGGGATCTGGGGCACCAAAATCTCCAAAGGGAAGAAGGAGGACATAAGGTGGGCCACAGGGAAAGATAACATTGGGTGGAGTGGTCCTTCCACACTTCTCAAGCTGTAGCATACAGCGTGTTCTTCACTACCTGCTTGTGAGAGCCCTGGTTTATCTCAGACATTCTTCGACAAGGGCCAAATAGAATCTCGCTCTCTAGTTCTTGCCTGAGCTCAGCCACCCTATGTGAGCCTTGATATACTAGCATGCGTGTGCCTAATGCTTCTGCTCTCTTTTCCTTGATTGAACTTGCTACCACTCTATATTCCCCAGGTGTTTCTGGGGCCCACGCAGATTTAGCTGCCAGCAGCTAGAGCAATGACTCAACTCGATGGAATCTATTGACAGGGTGCATGGGGAATACTCAGTATCCCATGTGTGATCAAAAACAATTCAGATAAAAGGACCTCAGTTTAGCCTTGGCCTCACAGCAGATCCTCACCTGAGGAACTCAACACTTGCCGCTTGTATGGAATCCTATGGAATCAGGCCTCAGTTTTTACCTCTCACCATGCAGGATGCACAACCCATCCCAATTTGTCCCAATTTGTGACTTTGTGTGTGTGTGTGTGTGTGTGTGTGTGTGTGTGTGTGTGTAATTTGTAAAGTTCTTTATTTTCTGTGATCTGAATTAAACTCATACTTTCCAACCACTCTAGCATTCTCAACCCCATCTACCATCATCTCCAATCCAATTAGGCTATTTTCTACATTCTCTTTTAAAGCCTCTGCTTGTAGGATATAGCAACTTATGTCAGAACTGTTTACGTACATGCATTGCCTATACCTCTTCAGGAGCCATGTTTTCAATTTCCTTCCAAGCTCCCAGTCTATTCATTCATTCATTTATTTTTTCAGATTATGCCAGTTTGTGTGTGTGTGTGTGTGTGTGTGTGTGTGTGTGCATGTCTCTTTCTGATTCTGTCTCTGTCTCTGTTCTCCCTTTGCTCTCTCCTCCCTTTTCTTCTATTTCTAATCTCCATATTTCACTTCCTTGTTTTATGGTTTTTGTTTTAACAACATCTTTAAGTAACAGCACCAGACTGCTTTTATATATTTATTGAAACAACAAAGTTGTTGAATGAGGTGATTTTGGACAACCTGGACACTTGTTCCTCAGCAGGAGATTTTGCTTTTATATTTCAATACTTTGTTCAGCTTTCACTGTTTATTAATGATCCATTTATGTAGAGTTCTCTCTATTTTCTTTTCCTTTCCCCTCCCTCCCTCGCTCCTGTCCTCCCTCCCTCCCTCACTTCCTTCCTTCCTTCCTTCCTTCCTTCCTTCCTTCCTTCCTTCTTTTTTCTTTTTAAACAACTTCACTCAACTCCCTACTTGCTCACTCACTTTGCTACACACATCCTAAACTACAGTAATGTTCTTTCTTACTTTCCTACTGCTGCACCAATCCATTGGGAACCACACAGACTGGGAGGGTCTCAGACATGAGTTATTTTAGATTGTCTGGGAAGATCTAATTAAGGGTCAAAGTAGTAGATGCTGGGGGAGGGTGATTGTCATTGAGTGAAAGATGCCTGTTGCCATAGGCTCTCAAAGGAGAAAACAAAGGCTTTTTGCATACACGAAAATGATTTTGTATATAATTTTAAATTTTTCTTGTGGATCTAAGTACCAAATTAGAAACAGTGAAATGGAAGGGAATGGGAAAATTTTCAATTAATTATAAAGGAAGACTCATTCCAACTACTGACTGACTACATTTGAGGGAGTAAATAATCCAAAATAAGTTGAAAGCATCAAGATTTGTGATAAACAGAATCCTCGAATTCATAAGATAGTAATGCCTGCCTCTACTTTTGTTTAATGAATGCTTCTCTTTTATAAAAGAAACACAGTTAAATTACAAATAACTTAGAAAGAAAACAAAGAAGTAAAACAATCCAGGATTCCGCTATACAGAGATGACAGTTGATATCAACATTTGGATACCTGATACTTTTATTATATTCACAGACACCTATTTTACAAAATTTGAGTCATGTATTATGTAGGGTTTGTTTTATTCCTGCTTTGATTTACCTGAAGTTCATGTCTCATAACTTTATATAATCATTATTTTCTTTTACATATTTTTAATTTTTTATTCGAGTATAGTTGACACACAGTGTTACATTAGTTTCAGGTGTACAACTTAGTGATTTGATAAGTTTAGACATTATGCTGTGTTCACCACAAGTTTAATTACCATCTGTCTCATTACATCGCTTGTACAATATCAGTGACTGTATTCCTTATGATTCCCGTGACTTATTCATTCCATAACTGGAAACCTGCATCTCTTTACCCTTCACCCACTTTATCCAATCCTTTACCGTCCTCCCCCCCGGCAACCATAACTTTATTCTCTGTATTTATAGGTCTCATTCTGCTTTTTGTTTAAATAGCTACATAAAATACCATATTAAAAATTGATATATTCTTATTTTCAATTTTATGGGGCAGCTATAAACAGCTTTGGACAAAAATGTTAGTCTGTGTCACTGAAGACTTTCTTACTAAAGAGTCTTGAGTTTCTTAAAAAAGAATCTTTGATACAGTATATCCTTGATATAATATTACTGGGAATCATGCCCCACCTCAGAGCCTTTTCAACAGTGGGTGCCTCTCTAGAAGTGTTTTCTCTCATATATTATCTTGTTGGATTCTTACACTGCGTTTTGAATACTGGTCAAATGTTACCACACCAGACAGACATTTCCCTGAGCACCTACATAAAATAATGTCATATCCACCACCTCTGTAATCGTGCATTATGTTTCATCTTAGTATTCAATAGGACCCAATGTGTTATGTTTATTTTATTTTCTGTCTCCACATTTTAGAACCTAAGCTAAATGAGAGAAGAAATACGGTCTATTTTGTCAAACAAAACAGTGCCTCAAATAGTTCTTGGCACAGAGTAAGTGATTAATAAATATTTGTTCAATAAACAGATAAATAAAAAGAAAAAACTAGGAATTTTGGTACCTATAAGCTAGTTCTTTTCCAGAAAGCTTGTTCCAATTTAAACATTCATAAGCACAGAATAATCTACTTTGAATATTAATTTTAAAATTGTCAAATAATAGGAAAAAACATATACTAAATCTCAATGGTGGTTTAGTTTTCATTTTTTTTTATTTCTTCTTAGAATTATCTGTGCCTCTTATATTTTTCATTAAAATGTTTCTTTAAAATAATGTGCAAGAGCTTATATGCATTGTGTTGAAATTTTTCACATTTTTATGGACATTTTCCTCTTTCATAGTATTCTTTTAGATTTTCCTTATGTTTTATGACATCGTAGGCAAAAAAAATGTGTCAAGTAGAACATTCCAAGATTTCTTCCTCTGAGCTCACCAGTAATGTTGCTGTAGACTTCAAACTTGTCTCCCTACTTTTTTAAGTTTGTCATCCATATCATTCATGCTTTTTCAGTGTTATTTATAATCTTTCAGTTTTTTCTTTATCCACATGATTCCATTTTCTTTTCAAAAGTATGTATTTCCATTGTATTATCTTGTTTTTATTTTAGGACATTTCTTCCTTCTTGTTTTGGATGATAGGGCTCATGTCTTCATGTATTCTATTTAAAATGCCCCCCTCACTTATTTTAATAGATGATACATTTAGTTATTGCTATCCTTTTGATAATCTTCTTTTCCCATTGTCTCTGTTGTGTTTATCTATAGGCCCTCATTTTATATTTGTTTTCTACTTGCTCAACGATAAATCAGCCTAGATCTAGATCCAATGTCATGTTTACAACCAGATGACACCTGTTGTTTTCTTACTATCCACTTCTTTCTGGTTAAAACCCATTTATGCTGGTTAAATACCCTTCCTGTCACCCCAGCTGGGTGACAGGTTGGTGTGCAGACCTCCCAGCTAGAGACTAGGAAGCCAACATGAAGTCTGACTTTGCTGTCTACAGTGAGTGGTCTCCTCGGTCCCCAAACTGATAGTTTCACAAGCAGGAAAAGCTATACTTTGTAATATGTGTTTCTCTTCCCCATCTTCCTACCCTTGCTACCACCTACATTGCTTTCGCTAAATTTGGGGAGGTTTAATGTGTCACATGCCAGGCCTCTCCCTCCTGTTTTCTGGTTCTAAGGCCAAAATATGAAGAGATGGTATTATAGGGATACTACTCTATGTAACTCAAGAAGCAGCACCTTCTATTGATTCCAAAGTGATTTCATGGCAGTCCAAGGTTTTAGTGGAAGAGGTCCATGGATCTGAATTAGTTAATTAAGAAATGTTGAAAATGTTTTCTTGACTTTCAAATGAATAGGGTTAGTTCGTCTATGTGTATAGACCGTGTTGTTTTCTTGTAGTTTAGTAACATTAACTTTAGAGGGATGGTAAAGAAATTGCCTTGATTAATCTTAGTTTTTAGAATTATCGTAAGCTGTGTTTTTCTATGTAGGTGCTTTAAAAGAAACTGTGCTGAAAGCAATTTGTGATGGCAGACTGCTAATCAAATGTCTTGAAAACTACAAGTTTGATAGCAATGTTTTTCAAGACTCATTTGGGTCCATCTATTCTTTTATCCCAAATTGACTATCTTCCAAAATATTGCAGATGATTAGGGAAAAATACATAGATGCAGCATGGAATTACTATGGGAAATGTCAGCATCATATAACAAGTGGCTAATATTTTGTTGTTATTATGTAATGCTTAGAAATGACATCTTTATCATTTCATATAGAAATATTATATCCTATCACTTTGAATGGCTTTTTAACTAATGGAAACATAGGACAGAGTTTTGGTGATAAAGTTATCTGAGCTATTGAAATACTTTAGATGAATTTGGCAAAAATTATCTGCAGTGTTTGATTAAAGCACCATGACATCTAGAGTAACAGTTCCTCCACATAAAATGAAGATGGAAACAGAGTGGGGTCAAACTGACAAACTTATTTTCAGTAGCATCCTGTTAGCAATCTTCTCAATGTAAGATACCACACTTGGGCAAAGGGGATTCTTTTTCATAAGGTGTGTGTAATTCAGAAATGTCTGTGGTGATTTTACTCAACTGGCCACTATCTACTATGACATCAGCAAAGCTGTTTCGAATGCCGGTGTATGTCTTGTCTTTTAAGAAGGTTATTGGTGGCCTTTCTACACTTTATCTGAAAGTCCTTTGTTTAGTGCAGGTAGAAGCTCTATTGTAGCAGAGGGCAGATCCTTGGGGTGGATGATTGTAGACGCCTGATGCATATGGCTGGCATTTTTGTTGACTGACTCTCAGGAGTTAGTTGTTAGTCTTAAATGAGGGAAACAAGAAAACAGAGTTTGTTCTTTATAACACGTGAAAATGGAACATAGAATTATAGAATGGCATTGAGTCAGAGAAATTTCTAAAGATGAGGTATCTTTCAAGCAGTGATTAGAATTCTTGATATTCTACATATCTGGTAGCTAAAGAGTCCCAAATGCTTTTGAATAATGCTTGTTTTCAAAATATGAAACAACCACAACTGAATCACGAAATGGTGTCAAGTCATTATTGTAATTATTATTTAACTTAAAAAAAAATTGTCACTACATGGGAAGAATTTTGGGGAGGGATTTGATTTTCTTTATAGAGTTACAATTGCCATATAACATATTAGTTTCTGGTGTATAACATAATGATTCGGTCTTTGCACTAACTTGTTTTATTTTTTATACTTATTTAGAATCAATGTCAACCTCCTTTCCAAATCTGTCAGTGACTCCTTCTGAATATTGGAGAAAGTGGAAACCCCCAATTTCTGTCTTAGCTGTCCCCTATAACTGATTTTGACACTCTAATTACCACATTCTCTGTTACTACAGTTTCCCAAAATGATCTTATCCACCTTATAGTATTCTCTCATCCTGTGTCTTTCACCTATCTTATTCATTCTTGGATTTTGGTTTGTTTTATTAAAGTCAGACAATGTCCAATTTGAAAGATACTTCAGCTGGCCAAGTAAAGGTTAATGAGATGGAAACATTAAGTTTAGCATCCACATGGAATATTGTCATTCCTATAGAGCGTGGCACCAGATGAGGCTTTGTGGCATCATTAAGGGCGAGAAAATGTGGTTGTGGCAAATCCACCTTTGAGTGATGGCTATTTTGTGTGTGTCTGGGGCGGGGCACTTTGCTAATATAATCACTGTAAATCACGTGTTCCTTAATTGCATTATAGTATTCACTAGCATGAATTTGATTTGCCACAAAATTCCCTGATATCTCTGCATCATTAACTTATTGATAATGATGGTGGCTATTATTTTTGAGAAATACACAAACTTAATGTGTGAAGTTTAAATGCATCTGTAGTTGTAAAAACATGCTTTCCTCTTTCATGTTCGCTTATTTTCCTTTATGTTGACGTCTCCTTTTTTGATATTGATTAAAGAAAGGAAGCATTTGTCTTAACTTGAGAACAAAATGAACTTCTAATTAAAGTAGTTACAAGAAAAGAAAAATCATGACATTAAGATAACATGTAATCTTGGAAGAGTTTAAAAATAGCAATTTCTGTCTCCCAAAGTGGTATGATTTTGATTCCCTTAGGCATAGAGAACTTTGTTTACGGTGGTTTAACTTTGCAGTTTGATAGAAGTCAGTATCTTCGAAAAACTGAAACAAAACCTAGGAACTCAGGGATGGAGTGATACCCGTATCTGTGTGACACATTTGCTATTTTGTCAGTTCTATATTCCCAAGTTGGAATTTAACATAAAAGAAATACCTCATTACTTTGTCCTAAATCGTGTCTGATCCAACATGGAAGAAATAGATTTGGGGGGCTTTCTTATTAGAAAAAAATCGTATCTTTGACTGAATGAAATAGTTCCTGCAAAAAGCAACTTGGAATTCACCTTTGGTCTCCTTCCTATCTTTAGCCTATTTTCTATAAAAAAGGTTTCTAGATTTTAGGGTCTGCTTCGTTTTGGTTATCTCAGCTGTAATAAGTAGCCTTGGGACCCCCGAAGGCACACCCCACACACTTATGCTGCGTGACCTAAGGTCACAAGTAATGGCCGCAAGCTAATTGATTGAGAAAGGCTTGTCTGGCGGGGCCTCTTTGCGTCCTCTCTTTACATTCCTTAGTCCTGTGAAAGAGGCACTGGCCGCTCAGCTAGCAAGGAAGGAAAAAAGAGAGGAAGTTTCTCCGCGTTCTGATTACTCTCTGAATTCCCTTGTAGCGAGCTTACTTCTCTCCACCCACTTCTTACCGAGAACTTAATTTGAAGGTGAACAACTTAAAGCCTGTTCCCAGAGAGGTCCCCGAAAGGTGATTTGAGTGTTTACCGAACTGAAGGAACAAATTACCTACTTGAGGCGGTGGGCAGCGTATGGAAACGCTATTAGAACTTCAGCAAAGTGCACAGCTGCCTAATACCGAAGCCGGGACTCAGATTGATAGGCAAATCAGCCAGCTCGTGGAAGGGCCCTCTGGGTGGCGGCTCCGGGCTGGGCTAGTGGGTGCTGGACAACTGTAGGCAAAACAGAAATGGAGCAGGGGCAGCAGATAGCACACTTTTACGCCACGCAACTGTTGCTTTCGCATGGTGAGTGCAGATTTAAGATATTATTTAAAATATGCTTTCTGTGTGGTGAGACAAGTAACGACAATCTGTTGTGCCTGGAGGGAGATTCTAGCAGGATCATTTCTTTTGAGTTCTTAGGTGATCTGGTTTTGTTTCTGCTTGATTTCCCATTAAACTTGGCAGTGCTGACAGAGAAAGACAGTATGTGCCTTGTCTCGCGTGTCCTTTTTCTTAAAACTGTCCTTTTGTTGAAATCACGCTTCTCTTCGACCTGAATAAATGTTGTTTTAGGCAAATCGTCTGTGGAATAGATAATGAAGGAACAGCGGTGTGACAGAATATATGTAAACATTTCATTTGGTCCCACTTCGTGTCCCTTCCGCACGGCTTCGTGTTCAGCCGCCTTATCTCAAGAATATACAGCCCAGGCTGTGTGAAAAGAGCTTTGTGCGAGAATTCCTGCCAGTTAAAGGGTCAGGGCCTGTGCGTTATCTGACGGCCAGCAAGACTCACTGGGGTGTCCTCTTATTTTTTAACCTAAAATAGGAAAAAAAAAAAGTGCATCTTTACATATTAAGAAGTAAGTGTGTTTTGAGTCCAGCAGTTGCCTTCTTATAGTTTATGTGTGTTATTCCTGGCAAATTGTTTAAACCTCTTTTGAGAAGGAGCATGCAAACTTCTTTTGTTTCTTTTTTTGCCTTGTTTGCTCACATTTCACTGTAGAAACTTTGCACACAATTTTGTTGTTGTTGTTGTTTTGAATTTTAATTATCTTGAAACAATACCGAGTAGTTTTTATTTCGGTGCAAATATGTTGGAAGTTAGTTGGCTTGCTTTTTCTGGAGAAAAATACCTCAGAGAGTAAATGGTGCTTAATTCCTAGTTGAACCAAACTTATAATCGTATTTTAAATGTGCTTGTTGTTGTTGTTGTTGTTTAAATCAGAGGCTTTAGGGAAAAACTGCAAGTTCAGTATTACAGCTTTAATAAGTGCCAGGACATTATTGCCGTTGTTGACTTTGTTGAAAAAGCAGCTTTATGAACACGGTGACTGCATTCGATGTTACCAAATGAATGAAGTGAAAAATGTGTCTTCCATAATGCTGATTTGAGAAAATACAGAGGTCCGTGTTATGATTGTGTTTCACATTCATTTAAACTTTTTTTTTTAAAGAACAGCTCTGTAATGCAAATTTTGAATAATCATTTTGAAAATAAAAATAAAGTCAGCTCTTTGTATTTTGAAATTTATAGTTTCTGTTTGCTAAAGTAAATTAATAATTGGAAACAATACATTGAAGTGATTGTGAAACTATAAAACTTTACAATAAAGACAAGAAAGCTTTTAAGGAACATGGAATGTGTTTTCGCTTACAGGGCAATTTTGAAGCTTTACTTAACTCTTCTTTCCCAAAGATTTATGGAAAACTCTCAACTGTTGCAGAACCAAGTAATACTCTTGACTTTAATACAAAAACTATGCATAAAGGGTACATAGTTCACGGATATTTACATAGTTCAAGGATAATTACTTTTTAGTTATTCCTGTGATTTGATATAAGCTTCTTTCAGCAATTGCAAAATGTGCCTGACAAATCCTTTTCTAAGAGAACAAGTTCATTATGTTTGTCACCTGTTACATCCATTCTTTCTTTTGCTCGTATACACGGTTACTAGCTATTCGTTAGTGCTGCAAGAGAGTGAAAACCTTTTTGAGAGAAAATGTTGAAGTTTTGGTTTGCATGAACATTTTGAGGTTTTTAAGATTATGTTCTCATCAGTATCACGCAGTGTTCTTAACGGCTTTTGTTATGATCTTGATATGAACAGTCAAAAAAGGAGATATAAATTGAGTTTTCCCTTTAATATGGCTCAGTTAGTAAAGTTAAGTGTGGCTGTGGATTTATGGAAGGCTTTGCCAAGAGAGTAACCTTTGGAAAATTTCTCCTTTTGGTATCATTTTCAGTAAAAAAAAAAAAAAAAAAAAAAAAAAAAAAGTTTACCCTCTCACCTATTTCCTCCAAACCAATCCCGAGACCAAAAATTAAAGGGAACTTCATTAGTTTCCTCAGTTATAAAGTCTAACCACAACTCAGGAAGTTTCTATGCTATGGGGGGGGGGGGGGCTGCAAAAAATGGAGTTCCCTCTAATGGAAGTACATAATCGTTATAAAAACAAATTAAAAAGATCTGCTTAATTTTCCTAACATTTAATCTTAAACTACTATTTCCCATCTTTTCTGGTCATATTTACTTACTGATTGGTTACTGGAGTGAAAGAATCTTTTAAAAACTGAAATTGAACTTAGCATTATTTTAAAGTCATGATTTTGAAAAGGTGTATATTTTCTTATATAAGGCTGATTTTCCACAGAAGTTTGAATTATGCGTTAAATTAATAGAAAGTAATGGAAATAAGTTCACAAATTAATATACGGTTCTCCCTCTTATTTATATATAAGACATATTGGCAATTGATTGTACTTTTACCCATATTACTATATTACACCAGATTGGAGTGTGTGTATGTGTGTATTTACATCTGCACTTATGAGTTCACAGAGAGGAGATTGAGTGGCCTGGACATATGCTATGGTTATGACACTTTTTGACTTCCTTAATTCTCATGGTCACTAAATATCAGGGGTTTTCTCCACCCATGTAGCAGTAGACATCTGTTTCAGTGAGGAGTATGATATTGGCTGTATTCTTGTTTCAGTTACATTCATCAATTTGTTTTAAAGATGATTTTTCTATGCAAATATAGAGCAGGATCTATAGGATTGGATTCTATCATCTCTGACAAATTATGAGTCATTTAAAGGCTTTCCTAAAGAGTGGCAATATGGTTTTTATTACTCTTTTTACAGGGAAGAGAGCAGAGTGGTTGTTCATCTTTCTAGACACTTTGATCTTAAGATACACATCTTTCTACATTGTGCACGTCTCCAGAATTTTCTTTTCAAATGTTGCTTCTTTTACCATTAGCTCTAATCTCTTTTTCTGGAACATCCTAGTAAATATATGTTGAAGCTTTACAATATGTCATACATATTCCTTAAATTCTCTTTCATATTATTTTATATATTCTTCTGTGTTGCATTTTTGGTGAATTACTCAGAGATATCTTCCAATTTACTAATTTTTGTTTTGACTATGTCCACTAGAACTTTTTTGAGTATATGTATTTTTTCCCCTAGGAATTTTAATTGATTCTTTCCTCATAGCCACTTTCATTGTTGTATCTCTACTTATTTTCTTATAAATTGTATTGATGTTATTTCTTACTTTATCTCCTCAATGATACTAACATGCTTATTTTGAAATTGATCTACTTTCATGTCATCTGGAATTACTTTATTACCTTTTTTTTTTCTGTGTGTGTGTGTGTGTGTGTGTGTGTGTGTGTATGGTTTCACTTGTCTTGGAATTTTTGTTTTCAGGCTCAACTTGAGTGAGGGATTTTTAAAAGTTCTCTCTTTGCTAGCCCCACTCAGTCCTATGGTCATAGAGTTGGCCCTACACCCTCCCGACCCCCAACTCAGAATCTCTGATAATGGGCATAGATGTAAGCCACGAAGTCAAACAGCAGTTTGTCCTAGGTGCTGACAGCCAGATTATGACTGCTGCCTCTGGCCTGCCTACGTAAGCAGCTCTGTGTAAACCACGGCTCCAGGGGCGTAACCCGTTATTCAGCTTCCTGTTATCCCACACTCCGGTTTCAGCCAGTAAACCTGGCACTGATTTTCACTCCCTGGAGGGCAAATGTGGCACCCCAGCTCCCTCAGATATATAGGGAAATGTTTGCCACTCATTCCAAAGACCAGGTGGTACACTGTAGCTTTCTGTTTCTGTTTCTCTTCTATCTCTGATATTTACCTTGTTTTTGTTATTACTTTTGCATGAGCTCATTTCATATTTTATCTATTCTTATTATATGTTGGTGGCAAAGGCAGGGAACTCACACCGTATTCTTGCAATGCCGTCTTAACAGGTTTCCCAAATCGGGGGCTTTGGAATCAGAAAATGTGGGTTCAGATTCTAACTCACTTATTAGCTGTGTTACCTTAGTCAAAATCTTTAATTCCTTAAAAGTCTCCACCTTTTTCCCATCAAAAATATTGATAGCGATGCTTATCCCATAGGGCTGTCCTAAGCATTGAATGAGATAATGCAGCATGTAGCTCTGTGCTTAACCATATCAATGTGCAAATTTTAGGGGGGGGGGGTGGAAAGTAACCAAAACCAAAACCGAACCAGACGCTACCAGTTAGGTAGTGAATAAATGGCAACACACTAAGAAGTGTAAAGTAGACTTTGATGGACCATGGTTTTGATGGACTAGGCTTCAAATCTGTAGCATTGGCAGAACATATGCTTGGCTGGGTAGGACATGAGTTTCTGAAAACCAAAAGATTTTAAAAGATGAAAAAGACGAGGCTGAAGATGAAGCAGCAGCAGCTTGGAATTAGTCTTAGAGTTTGAAAACAGAGAAAGAGACATGTTTCTAAGAAGCTATTGCCAATATGTCCTCGAGTAGAACGTTTATGAAAGAAGCATTTTATTTTCCTTTCTTACCACTGGCTTCCCTCCACCATGTTAGCTTCTTCTCTTTCATTTCTATTTGTAGGAACATCTTCTGTGCACGCCTTAAATATTCATAAGCTTCAGTGCTCCTTCCTGGACTGCCTTTTCTTCTCGTACTATCCTCTCTCCTTTGTTCATCATTCATCACCATGACTCCAGATACCGTTATTTACCAACCTCTAGCCCCTTTCTCTCTCCCAAACTTTACACCGGATTTCCAGTTACCCACTGGTGCTTCATATGCAACATGCCCAAATCTGAATCATCATCTCCCTGCCAGAAACCTTCTTGGTCTCGGTCTGCCATCTACCTGCTTGCCCCAAACAGGATCAGGACATGACACCTCACCTTTCCCATATTTCTCTCTCCCCACACATTTAAGCTCTAGGAAAGACTGATCTTATTTCTGAGTATTTCTTTTTTAAAATCATTCTCCAGTTTCCTCTCTACATTTCTTACCGTATGACTGATACTGAAAACCACTTTAGAGTTTATCCATTAAGGACAAGGACGTTGGGGTATGTATGTGTCCCCAACTCCTATCTGGCATTGGCTGAGATTCACTCCTACTCTGTGTAGCTCTGGAATTCTAGCCCACCTCATGGCAACCCAAACATATTTTTGGCTCAAGAACAGCCTCAGGCATGGAATGGCAAGTGCTTTCAGTGAAACACCCTCACTGTGGAAGGACAATGTGAGTGCCAAGGGTATATGAATAGAACACCAAGATCATCTGCAGTGTACATTTAAGAAGACGTTTAAGTTCTTCCCAAGTGTTTGCTATTCCAACCAATGTTGCAAAGAACGTCATGGTATATGTTCCCTTGTGAATGTATGTGTTGAATTTTTCTTAGGGTATATATGCAAAAGTGGAATTGTTGTGAGATCCATGTGGTCTCAATTTTACCACCAAAATAAGCTTCAGGTTGTGTCTAAACTGCCAGTGTTTATGTTGAATATGTATGTATGCGTGTGTGTGTATATATTTCTCAGCTCGTCATTGATGAAAAAATTCAAGAATCACTAGATTAAATTAAGACCAGTAGTTGATTATTCAGTCATAAGAAAGAAGAGATTCCTGCCATTTGCAACAATGGATGAATCTTGGGGACATTATGCTAAGTGAAATAAGACAGAGAAAGACAAATACTGTATAATCTCACCTATGTATGGAGTCTAAAACAATTGAATTTGTAGAAATAAAGAACAGATTGACAGGGTTGTGGGATGAGGAGAGGAAATGGGTGAAGGTGATCAAAGCTTTAACCTTCCAGCTGTAATATAAGTAGGTTCTGGGACATAACAGAGCATTTTGACTATCGTTAGCACTACTGTATTTCATATTTGAAAGTTGCTAAGAGAATAAGGTCTTCAGAGTTCTCATTACAAGAAAAAAAAAGCATGTAAGGTGATGGGTGTTAACTAAACTTACTTTGGTAATCATTTCATGACATATACATCCATCAAATTATTGTGCTGTATAACCTTAAAGTTTTATACAGTGTTATATGTCAATTATATCTCAGTAAAGCTGGGAAAAAAAAGACAGTAGCTGGCTAGAAAAGAACACTTGAGAAAATCAATATTTAAGGAGTATATAGAAGACGAGAAGGAGGTCAAAAGAAGATATAGAAAGAACGCTCAGAGAAATGGCAGAGAGAATTGTGGAAGCCAAGAGTGTTAAAGGCTTAGTAGCTATAAGAAAAATAATTTCAAATAAAGTCCATTGAATAAGACAGAAATTTGCCTGTCTCATATTACAAGCCATATTGTGCTAGTGGACTCATTCTGGTCTTCAAGGTCATTCAAGAATCCAAGTTCCTTCCCTCTTGTTGCCTTAATAGGTTTACAGGCATAGCTAAGCTCACAACAGGAATAGAAAAAGAGCAACAGTTTAGGGATGGCAGCCTGTCTTTAAGTTGAAGAGAGTCTAGAAATTATATATGATATTTATGTTGTATTCTACTCATCTGAATTTAGCCACACAGCTACAACTGGGTATGAGAAAAGCTGGAAAATACAGTTTCTTTCTGGGAGGCCATGTGATTAGGAAGAGGGGAAAATGAATTTTAGAATATCCAGCAGTTGCCACACCAACTTTCTAAGTTAAAAAAAGTAGTGATTACATAGGTTTATATAGTCATTTAACATTTAATGAGAGATTGCTATATTTGGTCATTATTCTTTTTTTTAATGTTTACTTATTTTTGAGAGAGAGAGAGAGAAGACAGAGTGCTAGTGGGGTAGGGGCAGAGAGAAAGGGAGACACAGAATCTGAAGCAGGCTCCAGCTCCGAGCTGCCAGCACAGAGCCTGACGTGGGGTTCAAACTCACCACCTGAGCTGAAGTCAGATGCCCAAGCAACTGAGCCACGCAGTTGCCCCTATTTGGTCATCATTCTATGTGATAAGGATACAGACGTTAAAAATGCTACCAAGTAGTTTATATTTTATTTTATTGTATTAAATGTTTATTCATTTATTTTGAGAGAGAGAGAGAGAGTGAATGAGAGAGGCAGAGAGGGAAAGAGAGAATCCTAAGCAGGCTCTGTGCTCTTAGCACAGAGCCTGACATGGGGCTTGATCCCACGAACCATGAGATCATGACCTGAGCTGAAGTCATGGGTCAGATGCTTAATTGACTGAGCCACCCAGGCATCCCTAGTAGCTTATATTTTAGAAAGTAAAGATAGGTGCTAAATAAATTAACAAAAAACTATATGATATAATATTAAGAAGTAATAAGTACTAAAGGGGAAGAACAAAGTAAAAGGATAGAGGTGTTATTTTTAGATATACTAGTTAAAAAAGATCTATTATGGTAAAAACTGAAAAAGGTCCTTTGAAAGACAAAATACTGGAATAGCCTTTTGTTTTTTTATTATATTTTATTTTATTTATTTTATTTTATTTTATTTTATTTTATTTTATTTTGGGAGAGAGAAACAGAGAGAGAGACAGACAGACAGACAGACAGAGAGCCAGCATGAGCAGGGGAGGGGCAGAGAGACAGAATCCCAAGCAAGCTTTGCACTGTCAGTGCAGAACTCGATGTGGGGCTCGAACCTATGAACTATGAGGTCATGACCTGAACCAAAATGAAGTCAGATGCTTAACCAACTGAGCCACCCAGGCTCCCCGGGGTCTCCCTCTTTGGAGGAGAATGTGCATTTCAGTTGCAAGCCTAGAATATTAGTTGAATAGGATAAGGAGAGCTGCAATGGGAAGTAGATTCAGAACTAAAGGAGAGTTATGCTTTTGATGAGTTTGGGAATAAAATTGACCATGATTATATCCTAAAGAGGAGATGCCTACAGAGATGAGGTTGGTGCCAGTCCTAGTGCTGGAAGGAAAGGAATGGTGGTCACAGGTGTCGATAGTTCATATATGATGACCTCATTTTTTCCTAAGCAAGAAATCAGGGAAACTACTGAGAGTTCAGGCTATGTCCGGTTCTTGATGAGAATTATGAAGTTATGGAGTTGTTATGAAAATTTCCAGCGAATATGAGAAGCCCAAATCTAGGAGAGAAGTGTGGCATGGAGTTTTTTCTGTGCTGGGATTTTTCTGGGTAATGGAATAGTCTGCCTGTGCCAGGTAAGAAAAGATGGTAATGAGAGTGGTTTAGGTGATGAGACATAATGTTCATTCCAGAAAGCGAAAGAAATACCCCTTCAGAAGAGAGCTGACTAGAGAACCACATGGCCAGTTCTAGATTATGCCTGAGTTTGTAAAGTGATAGAGATAAATGTTTCAGCTTATATTTTTCAGGACAAGTCTTTTCTTTTACAATTTAATATTCAAAAATTCCAAATTTCTAATTACTTGACTTTCTAGTTTTTATTGTGAAGATAGTTGTGTAGGGTTGTAAATTCACTGTTACAGTTATGAAACTGGTTAGACAAGTCATAAAAATACTAAGAAATTAAAATCTTAAGTGAATTCCTGTAGCCTTGCCATTTGAGTTTTCTTGAACATCTGCCTAGGCCCTGGTGGGATTACTACTTTACTTCATGTAAAAAGTAGGGAAATGGAAACTTCTGGGGGGGAAAACATATAGTTTATAAGCTATTTATTGGTTGATTTACTAAATGCTTAGCATCACATATATCATCTTTTATATTTCATTCTTCCATAGATGCAACCTCATAGAGCACTCAGCCTTTCTTGGCATACCATTTAAGTCTTGATAACTCGATTCTGGTTTTTTTTCCCCCATTTCTTGTCCTTTATATATGGATATTTGCATTTTCCCACCTTTACTCCCACCTTTTATCAGGAATGACATGAGATATAGAGAAGCCATTGCCAGAGGTATCCCTAGTTTTTGCCTTTTGAAAATAATATCTTGACATCGTGACATTTTCTCTTGTTTCAGATCTTTTAGTTTTTATCTTTTGATGAAACTGTTCATTGTTTCTGTTAATTTTATGGTTCTCAGATTATTCCCAAGATATATCTAATTTAGACCTTTTGGGGTGTTGTGGCTGTCCTTTGTTTGTTTCCAAGCAAATGTATTCTTTCTAGTGTTTATTTTCTATAGAATATTTTTATTTATTAGCTTGTCTTTCCTGTAAAGGCAGTAAAGTGTCTTTAAGGTTTTCTTCTGGCCTCCAAGTTGCATTAACTTGTTTTATCTGGCTTCTCTTACCTTTCTTCCTGAAAGATAAAGTCAATTTCTGTATTCCCATCTCAGAATTTGTTTACTAAAGTAAAATTCCAGTTTTGTTTTCAGATCCCTCTAACAATCTTTCCTTCATCACCCTACTTGTATTGCCATTTCTTGCTGCTTTAAGTTTCTCCCACACTATACCCAGTTGCTGACATGGTCCCCTCAGATGAAATTTTATCCCAGTTTCTGTAAAATGTCTCCCTCAATAAAGGAGAGGTAAACATTTAAATCTGTAAACTAAATATGGTATTCTTTTACATCAGCATCTTCTATGGTAAATTTTGATATCTTATATTCACTTACAATTGGTTTTCTTGTTGTTCTCATCTTCTCAATCAATATTTTCATGTCAGATGTAAATTAATAAGATTAGATTTCATATGTTCCTGATGGCAAGACAACACAATGTAGCAAGACTTTTTACAGTCAATATGCATTTGTACTATTTATGCGCTAGAAATTACATAGGGGAGAATATCATGAGAATAGGGCTCAAATCATCTAGGTTTAGAACATTAAAAAAAATTTTTTAATGTTTATTTATTTTTGAGACAGAGAGAGAGCATGAACGGGGGAGGGTCAGAGAGAGAGACACACACAGAATCTGAAGCAGGCTCCAGCTGTCAGCACAGAACCCAATGCGGGGCTCGAACTCGCAGACTGTGAGATCATGACCTGAGCCGAAGTCGTACGCTTAACCGAGTGAGCCACCCAGGCTCCCCTAGGTTTAGAACATTTTAATCAACATTTAGAATTGTTTTCTCCTGTGAATAGAAAAATGATTAATACTAAGTGTTAGTAACCCCTTAATCACTGTTATGCATTTAGCAAATCAATTTAATTATTCATTGGGTGATTAGAAATGACTAGTTATAAACAGAAATTTAGAAAAGCAACATTGATGCTTGATGCACAAATACACACATATGGATTGATAGATATAAGAGATATAGATATTTACACACACTATGGAATTTTGTATTTCTTGTTTCATCTGTATAGCTTCCTGAAATGCTTTGAATTAAATCAAGACAAAATGAATTTTGTGTTTGAAAATCCCATGACATAGCAATAAAAAGGAAGAAACAGAAGTGTGTTCCTTGAAAATTTTATTTTAAAGACTATTAATGAATCATGTAATTTCAAAATAATATTAATCTTGAGGAAAATTTGGGAGATTGACTTTCTTTAATTCTTTTAAAGCCAAGGGCTTCAGTTTTTAAATAGGGAAAATTTTCATTCACTGTGAATTTGGAGCATCTAAATCTTTCCCTCACTTGCTAGACACAGAGTTGCAAAGATCACTAAGACACGGTTGCCTCTCTCAAGCTCTTTGAACATTACATTTCATTTTGCAGAAACTGTGACTGTTGCTTAGAATCATACTATACCCCATTTCTTTTAAATTTTTTGCAAATAATGACTACAGTCTAGATTAACTTCCTTGGGATGAGCCTAATTGTTATAACTTGTAGGAGAGAAATGCTACCTGTTGCCTATTAGCAACCCAGGACGAGTCCTTACATTCTTAATCTCTTTCCAGCCACTCTGGCGGTGCTTTGAGATCTATGAGAGAAATATCTGTCATAATTTCTGCTCACCAGTAGCTGAGTGGCATTACAGAGAGTTAACAGAGTTTCTTTAACTCTTTTTAGGAAAAGGCAGATTATAAAGACTCATTCAGAATATAAAGTTTTACCAAATGAAGTACAAGTGGGGTGAAAACATTTTGAATGGATTGATCATGAAGTGTATGTAAGACAAAACATCTTCTTGGCGTCGAGTGATGAGAAAGATTAGGGCATACGGTTAAAAATTTAAAAGTCTAGCCAAATGGATTCAATGCTAGTCAGAACATCTAGAGGCCAATTCCATACAGATGTAGCAAATACTTGGAGACGAATAATGTCCAAATGGAAAAACTGTTAGTTACATCCAAGCAGGAGCGTGGGGATGGGTTAAGCCCCAGAGAAAATAAGAGATGGCCATTCCAGTCAAGGTAGGGTCATTTCAGCAAATCCATCCAAAAATAAGAACACTATGGCATTATTTGTTATTCTCCATTGTAATAACTGACTGAGCAGTCAGCAGACCTATGCTAGTAGGTTTACATTTGCTGATGTGAAAGATAAAACCCCAGAATCTTGGAAGTTGAGAACTTACTGTCCAGGGCAGTGTGCCTTGGGCAGCTTTCTGCTCATTGATTCAAGGACTCAGGTGCTTCCCATCTTGCAACTTTACCAATATCAATGCTCACAGCTTCACATTATCAGTTCACACATGGAAGGGCTTTATGGTCCTGACCTGGAAGTGGCATACATTAATTCCACCCACATTCTGCTTGTTGCCATACCTTGCTCAAGTGAATCTGAAAAATGACATCTCTCTGTGTCCCCAAGAGGAGTATTGACCACATACTTAGTTAACACACTCCTGTTTTACGTACAAAGCTTGAGTCGTGCTGTGGAAGGTGCCTATAATAAACAAGATGCAATTTCTGCCCTCAAAATAGGGCAACTAAACTAACACTATACATAAGTGTTAATGCAAGACTAAATGTGTTTGGTTCTATCACAGAGGGAAAAAAAAGGATCTCTTACAAAGGAAGGACTTCTTGGAAGAGGCAATATTTGAGCAGGGCTTGATGCATAGATAGGGGCTCACCACCGGGTAGAGATGGGGGGGCACTACATGAGAATGACATAACAACAAGTATCTTTCGGTGGCAAGAGACGAGAGTCTGCAATAGGTATTGAAATAAATATGTCTAAGAGGTATTTGGGGACCACCACACGACAGACCCTAACTACCTTGTTTATAGTTTAGGAGTCATTTTAAAAATTGCAGCATAGACTTGCAGCATAGACTTGAGAAAGAAGGCAGTATTCAGAGCACATTAGAATGGGAAGAAATTAAGGACAGGAGTAACAGGGGGCTACTTGAACTAAGGCAGTGAGACAAAAATGAAAGAACAGTTAGGCAAAACATTTTACAAAATAGATTTCAAAAGACTGAGATTATTTATGTTAGTAAGTAATCAAGAGATTTTGTATTTCACTTACAGAGTGTTGTCAATTGTTAATCCTCGGGAATTTTTTGATGACTTCCAAAGAGCACTTACAGTTGATCTCATTAGCTAAGGGACTTAAAATCTGCCAAGGCAAGAACTTTGTCAGGGTTTGAGCAATGACATCTCTGGAAGTCTTGAACTTGAGAGAAGTGCAACGGAGATATCCTCTATGGTAGCCACAAATTACCACATTTTGTTTTTAAAACTTTTCTTAATGTTTATTTATTTTTGAGAGACAGAGAGAGACAGATACGAGTCGGGGAGGGGCAAAGAGAGAGAGGGAGACACAGAATCCAAAGCAGGCTCCAGGCTCCGAGCTGTCAGCACAGAGCCCAATGCAGGGCTCGAACTCACAAACCGCAAGATCATGACCTAAGCCAAAGTCAGATGCCTAACTGACTGAGCCACCCAGGCTCCCCAAATGACCACATTCTGAAAAACCATTTCTAAATAAGAAACTATGCAAGACAGATCACCCCGCCTGCTCCTTTAAGCTCTAACTTGGCAAATATATTTCTTTTATCTTTAAGTGCCTTTGTTTGACCAAAATCCTTACTTGACATGTTCTTCTAGAATTACTGTCAGGATATAGGTATTTTTGAAATTATGCAGAAAGGTAAATAAATTGTGGAGAGTTTAAGCCTTCATGAGTCCTTTGAATGCTGTGAGGCTTGAGTGAAGGAAAGGGTGATACCGGAGTGCTTCTCAAGTGGCACATGCAAGTCTCCTCTATTTCAAGAATATTCATTACTTAAAATGCTCTCTGGCAATGAGCTTTTGGAGGGCCACTTTTGCCCATTTTGATGGTGCAGAGGAAATATTTAAATGTTTAAGGAGTAAAATAGCCTCTTGAACTCCCATTAGACCTGCTAGCAACAATTTACCAGATGTAAAACATCAATAGTGTTCATGTAGAATATTTGAAGGCTGGTTTCCAGGTGTTCTGCCCTAAGAATATTTTTCCATTAGCTACTGAAAATGTTCCTCAAGCCTAGCCCTTGTCAAGGTCAAAACAAAAGATCCTCATCAATTCCTGCAGACAGGAGGTGGCAAAGTTTAAATGACAGCCACGGTGTTCTAATTACAGAACTTTTGAATCGATCACTTACTTAAAATTATTCCAACTTTTGGAGAAATCGTCTTATTTCCATTTAGCATACTGTATGATATGTTTAATTAAGATGAAACTGCCAGTTAGAAATATAGTATAGTGGCAGAATTGAAATGAAATTGCATTAATAATAATAGAAATCCCATCTAACAATATGGTTTTCAAATGGATTTTAGTTACAATGGGTAGTATTTATGTCCTCTTGAAATGCTTTGATGTAAGGTGTAGCTTTCCTTTTAGTAATGGATACATTTTCAAATATTAAAAAGAGAAGGACAGGACATCCTGAAAGTCTCTGGGATTACATCTGTTAGTTCCTGTTCATTAAGGGTGTTCAGAGAGTGGGCAGAGTTTGGGTAAAATAAGCAGAAAAAGCACTGATTAGTTATCAGAAGGTATGGATTTGGTTTAGAATATTATTCTCTTCTTGGCCCCAAAACTTGTCTGAGTTCTCAGGTTTTGTCCATGATAACCACTCTATCCACTCTTTCCTTATTCTATCCACTCCACCCACTTATCCTTATCCTTAGGACTCATTGCTACAAGGTTCAGATCCAGAGACAGAAGTATAAATACTCCTGAGGTCTTTCTACTATTTTCATGCTACAGTGGCCTAACTCTACCTACTTCATCCCTACGACCTATGTTATGTTTTTCTGATCATTCATAGCTCTTTAAAGGATTACCAACCCTACCGGTCTCTGCTTTCACCAATGAAAGAACGCTACAGTTTCACCGCTTCAGTAAAATACTGAAACAGTGATAACAATAAAAAGAGAAAGAAGGATATCTTATGCTATAAGTGATTGCTACCACAGGATTTTTTCCCCCACATTGCAGTTCTTATTGTATCATGCCGCTCTGCATGAAAACATTTATTACTATGTTTCAAATCTCTTGGTGTTTGATTTTGGTATTTTTTCCAATGTAGCTCGTGTACTAGAAACTGATTTGTGGATTATGCTGAAAATGTGTAATAATCAGGTGTTCCTGAAGCTTATTTGCTGACTTCAAGAAAAACAACAACTAAGAATACTTTTGATTTTTTTTATAAAGATTAACTCCCACTGACTTTTAAATAGTATGCATTGGGGAGTTTTGTGTGTTTATTATTATTATTATTTTGCTTCCCTCCTACTCTGTAAGATTGTACTGTGGAAGGACTAAGTATCTAGAATACACAACTTATTTAAACAAAACAGAAAAAATGAAAAAAAAAACAGTAGAAAAGGAGGAATAACAACAGCTTTTGAACCTAAGTGTGTGTATAATAACTGGGAAAATCTTTTGGTGAATACATTGGGTAGTACAGGAATTTTATATGTAAAATAGAGTGAATTTCATATAGGCATGATTTGAATAGGCTAAAATATTCATGACTGATGGAAAACATTTCCCAGTTAGGAATTATAGGTATACATTAAAGCAAGAAAAATAAACATTTGCTAGGTGTCTTGAAAACCCTGAAGGACTTGGTGGGTTATCAGTCAAAATATTAATTAGGATGAATGAGTATGTGTATGGTTTGTTTTCCTGTCTTTTACAACTCCTTTAAGTGGCAGGATATATCTTTTGGTTCTTTAACAAGAGTAGGATTTTCATTCACCTGCATTTTTTTTTCTCCTAAAGAGGCAAACCTGAAGTTTCCTGAAGCATATGAAAAAGATTAAATATTTTAGCTACTGATTTATAATTTTCTCTTGCTTGACAAAGCAATATTATTACTATTACTCCAAAATAGCTACAATTATGTGGCCACCTCACAGATAAGAACAGCTTATTATTCACAGGAAAGTTACACATGACTATTGACGCTCTTAGATTGTTAAAACAAAGCAAATTAATTTTTGGTCCTACAGATCTGAGGTAACTGCCTCCAGCTTAATAAGTATCAGGAAGAAGATGAACTGAATGGCAGGAAATACAATCTAGCAGTGAAATTTGTTCAGTTATGAAGGAAAGTTCCAGCGGAAATGGTGGAAATAACAGGCACTTTGGATAAGTGAAATCCAGCTGGACAAAGTGCTAAATTGCATTTGGTGAGGATTTAATATTGCTGTAAAATGGAATGCTTCCCATATCACTTATAATTACTTAATGAGCAGAAACTTGAACATTTTATTGCCACTTTTAACTAAGTTCGGCAAATCAAGAGGTATGGGAATCAGACATATACAGTAAATTAATTATTTTCTTACTGGAGGAATTTGGTTGCTTTTGAATATATAGCAGGTTCCATAACACCCATATGCTACCTAGTTCTGTTAATACTGATGATACAGTGGGTCTTCAGCAAACACGTGTTAGTGCAATAGAATTGTAAATATGTATACAGGGCAATCTTAAATTATGTTAAGAAAATGACATGTTTGACGTGCCTGGGTGACTCAGTTAGTTAAGCATCTGACTTCGGCTTAGGTCATGATCTCGCAGTTTGTGGGTTCGAGCCCCACATCAAGTTCAGTGCTGACATCTCAGAGCCTGGAGCCCACTTTGGATTTGGTGTCTCCCTCTCTCTGTCCCTACTCCTCACCCCCCCCCCCCCACCTTCCTCTCTCTCTCTCTTTCTCTCAAAAATAAATAAACATTTTAAAAATTTAAAAAAAGAAGGCATGTTTGGTTTAGTGAAACACATTTGGTCATTGTGCAAAGCCTTAAATAGATCTGGTGACTTAAAATATATCTTTAAATCAGTAGAAATGCGGAATAACATGGCAGGTTAGAAATGATGGGATGATGACTTAGATTTGATTATAGCAAGATTGAGCTAAGCAGCTGTTGAGATTGGATAATGATAGGTGAGCTTCTCATCAGGCCTGTAACATGTTTCCACTAATACAGATTAAGAATGTCTGGATGAACTATAATTATCCCTGTGGCTTTTGCATAACATAATTAGGTCTTGCTAAAGCAAAGTACTTTTATTGAGTGAAAAATAATGTTTAAAAAGTTATGGAAATGACCACAAGAACAATTCACCAAAGGACAGAAGCATTGGCACTCATAATAGTAATGTGAAAAAAAAATATCTCTTTTTGTTATACAGAATTTTCCAAACTCGAAGTCTAAACAAGACAGGCACAGGAAGGATGGTTTCAATTACGCTGACCCTCTTACTCTAGCGTGCACGAGGTGTCCAGACCACAAAATGGAAAATGTAATCTTTGTCTGCTTTATGTAAATACAGTACTAAGATCAGCTTGTCTTTTAAGTGCCTGATTGCTATTTAATTACAGAGAATTTCTCTTTAAGCAGAGAAACCCAGCCATAGGAAAAACACAGCAATAAGGAACTCATTTCAGAGCCTCCTTATCCTTCTTATCACATGGGAAGAATGTGATATATCTGATAACTTTATACAAATAGGTTTATTAAACAGTAGTTATTATATGTTAATATAATTCCCAGTATATAAATACTACCTTAAAATATCTAATGAAAATGATTCTGTTGATCAGTAAAAGCTAACACTATAAATGCAAAGTATTCACGTCCTTTCTTATGGCATTTTGATATAAGGATTTTAAAGCAAATGTGATGTGCCAAAAAAAAAAAACCAAGTGCTGAATATGGAGTGAACAAATGGGAATCCAAATCCCTACTCTGAATGTTGTGGCAGGCTATGTCTAGGCAAGTTTCTTAGCTAATCTGAACCTTGGTTTATCATCAGTAAAATGGAGGCCAATAATTTCTACCCTGATGGGCTGTTGAGAAAATTAAATGAGATACTTTATGTGAGCTGTCAGTTTAAGGATGTGTTAATTAAATATGATTTTGAAAAGATAATTCACGAGAAATGGAAAGATAAGCTTTTCTGTCTTTCATCTCAAAGGAGACAATATAAAATAGATTAAATGATATTTTTTAGGAAAGTACCACATTTGAAACTATCTTTTTTATATAAAGATTGTGAATTTATCTTTAATTACAGAATAATTGCTTCTTTTTATCTCCAAGTAAATTATTTATAACCATCTCTTTTCTAATACTCTGTGAGGAAGTAAATATTCTTTAATATTTATACCACGCTTCTTTTTTTTCAATGTTTATTTATTTTTGAGACAGAGAGAGAGAGAGAGCGAGTCGGGGAGGGGCAGAGAGAGAGAGGAAGACACAGAATCCAAAGCAGGCTCCAAGTCTGAGCTGTCAGCACAGAGCCTGATGTGGGGCTTGAACTCAAGAACCGTGAGATCATGACCTGAGCTGAAGGTGGACGCTTAACTGACTGAGCCACTCAGGCGCCCCTATATCACACTTCTAAATGCATTGCTCAGTTACTTTCTTTTCTTAAGCCCCCACCGCAACTTTTTTTAATATTTAGAAACCTAGTGTTTTTGCCTTCGTTTCATTAATGATGTTTAAATAACCTGGCACACGGGTCTGTTTGGCTGATATGTGTATATGTGGTCTCTACTTCCCAGGTATTGTATAGCTCAGCTTTCCTTCAGTTCCTTTCCCTTATTATTTTCTGTAACTAAGGAGTGGCTTAGGTATGTAGGTGATTAAGTGGGACCAGAAATTTACGTTACTAAGTCTTTCTTGTTCTGTGTTTTATTTAATGTAAGGCAAAAATATGTCCCTGCCTATTAGCAGTCAGGGCTCTCCTTCACCATCCAGCCATTACTGCACCCCCATGGAAAATATCTCTTTAAAACATGGCTGAAAAAAGGTGTAAGAACCAAATGGTAGCATTAATTTGGTCATAAAAAGTTCTTCAACCATAATCATTTCACCATTTTATTTCCTGTCAGAGGTTATGGTAGTGTAGAGATAACAGCAATAGTTGTTTTCCATCATTACATTTGTTTGGTACAATCCATGGATAGAGTAAGTAGGGATATATCATTACTATAGAGGCACAAAGTAAACAGTGTGAAAGCTGTAATGTGATGCCATCCTGATTCAAATTGTCTGGGTGTATTCTATGGTCTAAGACTCTTCATATGCACTAGCACGTGAACTAATTTTTGTAGATAAAAAGAGTAAAACAATACAATTATCACAGTTTCCAGAACAAATTACTTCCGTCCTTACCATTGGATAAGAGTAGCTCTGACTCAACCACATGAATAACATCACATACATTTTTAAAAATCAGTATATGCTATAGACCTTAAATAATTTACATGCTTTGCCAATAGTCAGTTTTGGCAATAAGAAACAAGAGAGCCAACAGAACTTTAAGCTGTATCTAGAACTGGTAATGATTGAATTGAAGCTGAGCATGCAGTTTATTTAAGTGTATTTCCTATTCCCTAAATTTTGAAGTTCAAAGTTTAACTTGGAATTGTTTTTTCAAGTTTAGCTGTAGGCAAAGTCCATGAAATGGCTTATGTGTGTCAATAGTTGGCCTAATGGATTTGTCCTGCATTGACATTTGTTTTTTTCTACTAGGCTATTTATATAATATAGGCATATTATTTTCAATGGGCTTTATTTTAAAATAAGATTAAAAATCATAGGGAATGTCAACAGTGATTTAGAAGTGCTAGGATTTTTTAAGGTTTGGGGCCAAATCATTTGTTCAGTAATAAATTCATTAGTCTTCTTTATTCATTCTTGAATAGCATCAATCATTTATTGAACAGCACCCACGTCATTGCTGTTATTAAGATAACACCAGTTTAGTGAGGTTAGAGGTTTGAAATCAAGGAGTTCCATAAGATATTAGAGTTTCTTTTTTTTTTTTTAATTTTTTTTAATGTTTATTTATTTTTGAGACAGAGAGAGACAGAGCATGAGCAGAGAAGGGGCAGAGAGAGAGGGAGACACAGAATGTGAAGCAGGCTCCAGGCTCTGAGCTGTCAGCACAGAGCCCGACGTGGGGCTCGAACTCACGAACTGTGAGATCATGACCTGAGCCAAAGTCGGATGCTTAACCGACAGAGCCACCCAGGCGCCCCGATATTAGAGTTTCTATTTGAGAACTTTGTACAAACAGGAGTAAAATAATCAAGAACCCCTCTACCAGGACCATTAAGAAGCATCCATATAAGTGGAGAAGTTCCAGCAGAATCTGGATGGACAGACCCAGGATTATTCACAGGCAGAGATAGACACATATTTCTTATATGAAGCAGTAAGGGGAGGGGATAGCATGAAGTAACATGCCTGGTACATGAGTGAACATATAAATAGGACTTCGTGAGAAATAAGAAAGAAGAGAAGAAAAAGAAGGAGTCAGATCTTGGAAACAACACACCAAAGTCCATGGCCATTTTCTTTTAGGTAGTGAAGATCTTTTAAAGGGTTTTCAGCAGGAGAGCAACTGAGCTGTACATAGATGATGGGGATTAAGGAAGGCACTTGTTTTCATGAGCACCGGGTATTGTATAGAAGTGTGGAATCACTATATTACACACCTGAAACTAATGTTACACTGTATGTTAACTAACTGGAATTTAAATAAAAACTTAAAAAAATAAAAATTAAAAAAATACATTTTAGAAAGAAACCTTTGGCAGCAATGCAGAGGATGAATGGGGGAAACACAATACGAAGAATTGAAATGATTCATTCAGGTAATATTGAGGCATGAAATAACAGCCAGAGTGGTGGAGATGGAGAAGAGTTGATGTAGGATATTAAGGTAGTACTGAGAAGACTGGTCAGCGACAACATTTGGAGGATGTGAAAATACAGTAGTAAAGGGTGAACTCCTAGGCAGCTGTCTTGAGTGAATGGGTGGGTGGTGATGCTGTCTACTGACAGGGATAGGAGGAAAGTAAGGAGTTCGGTGTTTAGCCGGGCTTTGTTTGAAGCGTATATGGGGCTGCGAGGTAGAGATGCCAATAGCCAGTTGAATAGCCAGCTGAATACTGGTCAGAACACAGGAGTGGATTAGAGATAGAGATTTGTCAGTCATCAGCAGTTTAATATTACTCAAGGCGAAACGTTGAGAGGAGAAAGAATAAATTTAGGGTCAGCAATGAGTGGAAAAATAACATGGAAAAGGAGGAAGAGCTAGTGAAAGAGCTTGCCAGAATACCCTTTGAGGTATCACAATTAGGGCTTTACTGGGGACCTTCATGAGATCAGTTTCAGTCATGTAGTGGATGTGGAAACACCCACTCCCTAGCATAGTGGAAGTAAAAATAAGTGGAAAAGTTCAAGTAACAAATTTATGTTCTTTTTTGAGGATCTTAGCTATTTAAGGGAGAAGAGAGCATAACTTTATAGCGGGCTTCACAGGACAGAGAAAGGTATTGATTGTTAAGATAAGAGACACACAAGCATTATTAAAGATTTTTCCAAAAGGATTTGGTAGAGTGAAAAGTTGGGAATATAGATATGAGAAATATTCATGAAGCATCTCAACAAGATGCAGCAGGAATGGAGAGTTGGCTGCTGTCCTTAAATATCAAGGAAATTATGATTGATAAAGCTTGAATTATGGTATTTCTCAGGACATCTTCTTTATTGTGGCTTATAAAAAGGGTATTTTTAAACCCACATAGTCAAAATGGTCAAAATAGTGGTCTTCCCTCTCATTCTTTTTTCTGCTCCACCATTTGCAAATGTGTTTCTCCATAGACCCATTGTGTTTTTTTTAAAGAGTAGATCTTTTATGTTGTTGTTTATTTATTTATTTTGAGGGGGGCAGACAGAGAGAAAAGGAGAGAGAGTCCCAAGCAGACTCTGCACCGTCAGTGTAGAACCATGAACTGTGAGATCCAGACCTGATGTGAAATCGAGTCCACCAGGCACTCATGACTGAGCCACCCAGGCACTCCTCCCCTCACTCTTTAATAAGAGACTCTACAGTCTGCTTTGTTGCTCAGGCCCATCACCTGAGCCATCCTTCATTCTCCTCATGCTTCTTTCTCCAGACATCTCCACTGCATCTTCTGTCCATTTCCAGGACTGCATTCTAGTTGAAAGAATCAATATGTAGTCCTGTGGCATAACAGTAGCCTTCTAACTTTTCTCCCTGCTTATCTAAAGCCACCCTGTCTACACCTCCCCATCTCTTATTCACTTAGCAGCCAGAATTATGTCATAAAAATGTTAAGCAAGTCATTTCATTCTCTGGCCTAAACTCAAGATAACCATAGTGGATCTGTGGCAAATGATGACTAATGTCACCATTATTAGGATTTTCCTTCCCTTTTCTCTCTTAATTGTTCTTTTCCCTTTCTGTAACTATATAATTGCAAAGACATTATTAAAAGAAATTGATTGTCTTATTTTAGACATATAGTAACTGTTAGCTTGGGGGAAAATATAGTCAGTATCTATACCAGTGTGGCATATTATATGAACACACAGCGTACTGTAAGAATTCAAAAAATGACCTAAGTTTTCAATTATGATGACATAATATTTAGGATCACCCCATCTACCCCCAATGACTCTGTAGCCTTGATTTGAAACCCTGCTCCACCACTTGTTCTCTGTGTGATGTTAGGTCTTTCTTTTTCTGCAAAAGGGAGCCGCCATACCTAGCTAATAGGGTTGTCTTTAGGATTAAGGAAGGAAATATAGGTGTCTACTTTATAAATGTTAGATATTATAAAATTAACCATTATTTTAATCATTTTTTCAAACTCAGAAAGGTAATATTAATTTGCACATTTTTTATATCCTGACACCTCATTTAGCTCTTTATTAGTTGTAATTATCTTTCAGTCTGTTCTTTTGAAGGCTAGATGAAAAATCACATTATCAGCATATTGTAACACTTTTTAAATAATTTTACCTTTTCCTTTATAATATCCCACATACTTTTGAATTTTGAATTTACTGCTTACTGTTTTGGCTACAGCTTACAGTTCAATATTGAATAACAGTGAACAACTCTCTTCATTTTATTAGGGATGATTCTCATAATTGTCATTTAAGTATAATGTTGACTGTGTAAGTTTTATTATTTTCTTGTGAAGAAGTTTTCCTATTCTTAGTGAACTAAATGAGATTATCAGAAATTTCTGTTCATGCTGTATAAAACTTGAAATTATATATACATATATTTCTGAATTTATTGAAGGGATGATTTGGCTTTCCTCTCTTGACCAGTTGACTTGCTAATGTTATGTGACCTTTGCACAACTGGAAGCTTATTCTTTTATTACATACCTTAATTCAATTATTTTTCATTTACTTGTGAATTTGGGAGAATGTTCCCAAATAAAGATGGTCTATAGTATTTTTAATTGCTTGCCATCCTTTTGGTATTGTTAAGGATGTTATATTCACACTGAAACCTTTATAGTATTCCTTGTGAAGTATTACACATATATAAAATTTTATATAATTGTATATATTTCTATTATTTGTAATTTTGAAAAAGCTCACTAGTAAAATAATAAATCCACAGAATCTATTTTGGAAGTGGTATTTGCAATTTTCAAAAAGTGTTTAATCCAGTTTTATTTAAATTTTGTTGGAATTTACTTACTGAGTTAATTTTCAGTCTGACACTTTTTAAAGTATTGCCTATTTTATTTAAGCCTTTAATTTTATTAGCATATATTTATATAGTATATGCTTGGGGCTTGCAAAATCATTGCTCAATAAGTTTGATAGATTCTGTCATTCCTAATATTTGTGTATTTTTCTCTGATTTTCTTGATTATGTGTGTCAACAGTTTATACATTTTATTCGTCCTTTCAAAAAGCTAAAATTGGCATTTTGCTCTCTTGCTATTTTTTCTTTTTTCTAGTTTATTAATTCCACTGAATACTATTTCTCATTCCATTTTTTTAAATTCTGAGATTTATTTCTGTCACATGTCTCTAGGTGTACCTTGGGTTGTTTATAATAAGGTTTGACTATGATTAACTTTTTAAAGGTTTTGGGAATGTTTGAGCGCAATATGTAATTCATGTGGTATACTAAGTTGGATCCAGCTTTATCAATTTAGAATAAAAAATTGGATTGTACAGGCTTCATGTTTTTATGTTCTATATACTAAACAGAGATGGGGCTAGTTTGTACAAATTCTTGCAAAGCCCAAGTGATCCCTTTGGATTCATACTCTAGAGGTAAAGCTATCAAATATAACCTGGTGAGTTATAGTAGTAGACCTTATATAGGAAGATGAATCTTTTAGGAATGTGGGGAAGATTGGCCACAGTAGGAGTAACACTAGGGTCAGAGATAAGAATTAAGAATCTATATAGAGCTGGCATTCCCACTTTTAGGAATCTGGCCTTGAGAAATACCCTCCTGTCTTACAGCAAGTACTTACTCAGTGTTCTAGCTCTTTCCCAAGGGTAGTCCCACTATCTCCCACTTTTTCTTCATCCAGGTCATTTACCCTGTCAGATTTCCATCTCAGGACTTTTGTGACCCCCTCTGACACTAAACTCTTAAATACAAAATATAATGACTTTTTTTTTTATCTAGTGAGTTATTGTTGCTGCCCCTCCCTTTTCTTTTTAACAGCTTCACCATAGCTTTTAAAAGTCAAGATAAATTTCTACCAGAATTTGATATTCAATGTTGATCCAGCCGTCTGACATACATTTATTGAAAATCAACTATGCTCTAGGCACTGTGCTAAAAAGTATAAAAGCTATCTCCCTACACAGCTAATACTTTTCACCTCTATGTTAAAAAGATTTTCATCTTCTGGATGAACTCTCCAAGGTTCAGTATCTCCAGTTGGCATTAGTGTATCTTTTATTTGATAACCTAAAGGCACCCAAATTTTAATGAGCTCAGTTTGTATCTCTGATCTGTACCTCCTGCCATTTCCTGTCCTGTTTGATGGTTAATAGTAATCTGTGCTAGAAACCTAATAGGTTCTCAATATTTAATTTTTATTGAATTAATATTTTATCTATACTCTTTATTCTGTTCTATTCTTAACCAAACTTCATCAAAATCCTATTGATCACATCATTACATTGAATCCCAAACTTCTTCCCTTTACCTCTGTATTCGTCACTTTAGTTTTAGAACTACAAGATCTGCTCCTTGATTTTTTTATAAGCTCCTAATTATTTCTGTGTTGCTCCCTCTTTTGTCCATCAACCATATTACCATCAGAGTACTTCCTAAAATATGTATGTGACCATGATAGTCACCCATTCAACATTTTTGATGACTTGTTTAGAAGACAAAGCTGAACTCCTTGGCATTGCCATTCGATTTTCTTCACAACCTGGCACCAAGTCTGTCTCTTCTTTTGTTTGCTATTACCTGTGCCCACACCCCTGAATCTAATCACATTCTATCACTGTGTTATGGCTTCCTTTCTATTTAGACCATTTCCTGACACATGGTGGGTATTCTACCAATGTTTGCTGATGCTTATTTTGAGAAGATTCAGGTTTATAATAAAGCTTGTACATTTATATTATATTATATTATATTATATTATATTATATTATATTATATTATATCATATTTTTCTGGATGTTACAGGCTTAAAGTATCAGGGACTTATTCAAAATAATGCTTATAGCTGTTTGATACTCTGAGATTGCTTCCAAAGTGATGGAGGCTAAAGTAAATAATAGTTTGAGTCCTGAGTAGGTGTTAAAGAGATGTGGTGAATTGTAACTATTAGGTGGTACAAATAGAGTCTTCTGACGTGATTCAAAATGGCTGTATACTTACACCACCAAATAACTCACCACCAAGGCTATATTATTATGATGTTTTTTCTGATGTTCATAATGGAGTATTTGTGATTATGTAATTTTCATTCTTAAAGCATGTAATTGCATATTTGTTTCTTAAACTCAAAAAGTAGGTCTGTGCTGGTAGAAATAAGAGAGTCATGAGGATGTCATAGAAGATTTGGAATGGAGAGATTGATACTAGGTTGATTGAGTCTAGCAGCTACATCATATAACTTAGATCAAATAGAAGTTGTTTCTCTTTGTCTTCATACAAAAAGCATTCAAGCTAGATTTTCCCTATCATATTTTGTTTAGTTAAAACTCTTATTTTTTATTTTTTTTAATGTTTTGTTTTTGAGACACACACACACACACACACACACACACACACACACACACACACACACAGTGGGAGCAGGGGAGGAGCAGAGAGAGAGAGGGAGACACAGAATCCAAAGCAGGCTCCAGGCTCTGAGCTGCCAACACAGAGCCCAATGTGGGGCTCAAATACACAAACTGCGAGATCATGACCTGAGCAGAAGTCAGACCCTTAACCGACTGAGCCACCCAGGTGCCCCTGTTTAGTTAAAATTCTTAAGCCAAATGTTAAGTCTTTGTAATTATGCTTAGTTAGCCTTTGCAATTATCCTTTTACATTTTAACTGCTTGGTCTTAGTCACTTCTTTGCAAACATCAAGGTATATTGGCTCTTAATAGTGTGATATGTAGTACTCCACACACATTGTCAATGACAGCCTTTGAATAGTTGATAGATTGCTTCAGTCGTTTCAATAATTAAGGAAGCTGAATTGAATGTCTTATGGTTGCACTGATTTATCAACAATTGATGAGGGAAACATTTATTCTCAATTGACTTAGTCATTATCAAGATATTTTTTTCTATATCTTAACAAATAAAGAAAATCTTCAACTCTCTAGTTCTATTAGTGGGGAAGATTTTTTGCTGTGTAGCTTTGTATCTATTTTATGCATATTTCTTGATTTTATAGCTTTATTCGTATTTTAAGCCCTGGAAATTTATGATTAGTTTCATAATTAAATGTAGAAAAAATAATTTAGGTTCACACTGTAAATCTGCAAACAGTTTTTTTCTAAGAAGGAACTTTACTGTTCAAGATTGGGAAACACAACATGAGAGCTAATAGGTGAAAATGGCCCTCATTCTCCAAATATTGACAGTTCCTACTGTAAAAAGGTGGCTTTTTATATTCAGAATTATGAAAGTGATAGTTTTATCTTTCTGGCAGTTTTGTTTTTGCTTTTGAGGGCGTCTAACTTATTGTCCATATCATATAACAGAGTGCCAGAAAGGTTATGTGAATTATCAAGTTCTGAATCTATCTATGTGAATCTATCAGTCACTGATAGATGGACCATAACTATAGGGATAAATACATACAGTTAAGCATGACAAAGTCTTTCATAATAGCTGCAAATTAATTATAACAAGGGAATTGGGTCAAATCAAACTATATACAAGAATACTTAAAATAACTATCTCAATATTAGAAGCAAAATGAAATTGTGCTTGGTGTAGCCTTTCTTAAATTTTTCAATTAATGCAATTCTGAAATAGCCTCTAATAAGTACTTTTTTGTAGATAGGTAATTATAATTAACAGCAAAAATTGACATTGATTTATTTTCATTAAAATATATCTTGAATATTAAATACTATTTTGAAACACTATTATTGTTATGTGATTCAAAGGAGAGTAATCTATATGAAGAGTTTTAATTTAAACACTTTTTGTTTATTTATTTTGAGAGAGAGAGAGAGAGAGTGTGTGTGTGTGTGTGAATAGGGGAAGGACAGAAGGAGAGACAGCGAATCCTAAGTAGGCTCTGTGCTATCAGCATGGGGACCAATGTGGGGCTCAAATTCACAAACCGTGAGATCATGACCTGAGCCGAAATCAAGAGTCAGATGCTTAACCAACTGAGCCACCCAGGCGCCCCTATATGAAGAGTGTTTTGAAAGGAGTATTTACAGTTTTATTTCAAATGTTGAATATTTTTTGTCCTGTAACAATATTATAAAATATAAATGATTTTAAATATAAATGATTTTAAATATAAATAGAAATATATCATTCATCAGGTTATACTTATTTTTCAAAGTGCTCGTTTCTATATTTAGACTTTAGTCTTCCTTATATTTAGTTACAAATATCTAATTGCTAGTCTCCCACAAATGATGTTATGCTACTAGAGAGGGATCATCCTCAGTTATCTCTTTCTCCCCCTCTAACACTATGTGCCTCAACTCTGGCTGCACATTTGCAGCACCCAAGAAGACTTTTAAAATACTCAGGAATAGACAAAGAAACTTGATTGGGTTGACACTGTATGTATACCTGTGTCAAAACTGATCAAGTTGTATACTTTGACAGGTGTAGGGTTTTTGTTTTTGTTTTTTTTCATGAGTAACCGTATACTTATCATTTGACCCGCTAATCCACCTATGTGGTGGGGGAGGGGAATGCTCAGGTCCCCCTTGCAGAGATTCTAATTAAATTGGTGTTAGGTGAGGCTCAAGCACTTTTATTTATTAAATCTCCTGCAGTAAATGTGAATCCAGCATTGAGAACCTCTGCTGTAGCCCATGTCAAAGTACTTTGGATATGGTAAGTTCTAGAAAATAGCTATTATCATTGTTTAACTGAATACGTGTCTTCTTTGTATTCATTCATTCATTCATTCATTCACAAGTAATGAAGCTTGAACACATTGAAAAGCCTCAAATTGTATCAATTATGCCGGAGGCACTCTAATTAAAAGGAAGTATTCTCTAAATAATTTTATGCCAAATGTAGATATGCCACAGTCCTTTAGGCAAACATCTTGACTAAGACACATCATAAAACCAAATCTACATTGTAAGTTACAGTCCATTGTGAAGGAAGACTGACAAAAATTGATGAAGATTGATCAAAGTTTGATAAGGCAAAGTTTTCGTTTTACTTATGGTTACAAGACCTATTTTTCTGAAAAGCCTAATTTTATAAGATATGTCACAGTTTACAAAACATTTTTATGTATATGATATATGGTCATTGACTAACATCTCTCTGTCTTTGCACATGGACTTTGATGTTCATGTCCTCAGATTTTCCTTTTTGTGTCACATTTACTCCTTTGAACATCAGTTTATGAATGAAATTTTATACAATTTTAATATAGTTTTGCTTTAACAGTTAAATTTTGGTAGTGTCACTTTTTAGTCTGTGTAGCAATATTTGTTTAATTAATTAGAAATAATACTAATTGACCATTTGATTCAGTTTTCCTGTTGTGAAAATGAGTGAAATACAGAAAAAACTAACGTGCTGAATTTGTAGGTATCAAAAATGACGCGTAATTGACATGAGGATGTTGTCAAATTTGTGCCTAAAAGGCAAAGTGTAGGCAAGAGGGATTTTACATTTTTTTTAGCCCTTTGGGACCTTGATAAATTTGACCTTTTGGAATTTACATAGTTTGTGAGTGAGAATCTTCTAGGTTATTCTGCAGTAATGAGATATCCCACATTTTATTGGTTTTTCTGAATAAATTTTTACTTTTCACTCATGCTATAGAACAAGGCCGGTGCATGTTTCAGTTCTGAGGAGCCTAGGCTGATAGAGGACCATCATGACTGATGTAGCAGAGAAAGGGACACCAGTGAATGACTCACTGATTTTTAAAGCATCATGTCTGCTCACATTTCATTGGCCAACACAAGTCATATGGGCGTATCTAATTCAAAAGCCGTGAGAAGGTAGATCACAACTATGAGTCTGGGAGGGAGAAGAATTAGAGTATTTCTACACAAGTTGTAGTGAGAACCACAATCATTTTCTGCTGGATAAGATATTTTTAGGAATGAGTTATTGATGGTCCTGGATGATAGTATATGTTTTCCTTCTCAGCATAAGCCTGTAATGTAAAGAAAGTAGAATATTATTGCTGCTACTTTCAGATAGAGAAGCTAGGAATCAGAACTCCTGCACAACATCACTATCCACCCACAGGGGAATCAAGTTTATTATACCTTTTTGGCATAATTCTTTTTCTTGTATTTCATTGATAGGAAACCTTTATTGTGTTCTGCTACTTTATACTCTCTGGTCTTTTTGCCTAACTGCCACCTTATTTTATAGTCAAATATAGAGCCAATTTATAATAAACATGCATTCTTAGGTTGAAAAGTATAAATTTCTAACCATTACTACCCATTTGTCTCCTATATTTTTCTTTAGACAATGTTTTAGCATCAAAAACTATCTGAACCTTTTACCCCATCTTTAGATTTTCACTAAAAAACTATGTTCTATTAAGTAGGAAAGCAAAGCAAACCACTGCCACCAGAGTGCCACTGTTGTATCACTGGGAATGATGTTGTTTCTCAGGAAGATTTAATTTTGGTTGAAATCCCAAAGTTTCAACCAACAACACAAAGAAACAAGGACAACCTGCTGATGGAGTTTCTGAAGGGATAGGAGGGAAGTATTTTCAATATGGAAAGCTCAGCTACTGCAGAGAGTTATTTAATGTAATTATACTACACTGGAATATTGGTATTTATTTATTTTATCTTACTAGGAATAAGTCAGAAGACCTAATGAATCAAATATGATTTATAATTATTTTTTGGTGCAAGGCTGTGGGCATGGACTTACTCAGAGATTATATGTAAAATTCAGAGATTAAATGTAAAAGCCTATGGAAGCAAATATTGTTAGACAGATTCATAATGTATCAGGTTTTTCAAGTTCATTTTCTGTAACTTAGCAAAGGAACTGTCAAATGAGAGATGAGTCAGGTTTTCCCTTAAGAACACCGTTCTAATTTCCATGAAAACAGTGTGCTTCAAAACTACAAATTGGGCTGCCACACTTTTTCTTTCAAGTGTTTGACATTTTGGAACATGTGGATTCCATTCTATTTTCTTCATTAAGAAGTCCATTTAATAAAGTGCTTTATTATGATAATTTAGTGTTTGAAATTCAGTGGAAAAAAGTTTTTCATCCATGTGAGGTAGTAACAAGCCATAATCTTCATCGTTTGATGCACAAATGCAGTTTATTGATACGTGATTCAGTTGCTAAAGTAGTAGAAGTGTTAGAGGGCCCCCCCCACCCCCTCCCCTTTGGAAATATAACAGCCATGATTTCTAAAACAAAGTCACAGCCATTTTGTGCCCAGGAATCCTACTGCATCATGACACAATGGTGGAACTAAATCATGATGAATGGTTTAGCTCCGTTTCCTCTTCCTTCTCCCGGTGCCTGGGATTCTCATACCTATATCCCTTTCTTGGACTTATCTCTGAAGTCTGTGGGAGATAACTTCCTCCCAGGGCTAGCCAGCAGGGGGGCCCATGTTTCCTTGTTTGGAGCTGCAGGGTGTTTGTTCTACCCTGTTTACAGCCTGGGGAGTGTGTGTGTGGGGGGGGGTTCTCTTCCTCACAGCTCTCCTTTTCATCAGCACAGAGGGAGATTCAAAATCAGAAATGATCTTAATGAAATGTTTTCTGTACAGAAACACCCATTCCACAACCTTGGTCTTTTGAAGTCTCTGGGAGGTGTCCCTCCCTGCCTTCTGCCTTGGTGAGACTGCAGACAATAGACCTTATCACAAAAGACAAGGATAAATATTTATCAGAGCACACAAGATGTTTAGAGGACCTACATTTATTTGCATTCATTGTTGTGAACATGTTTAATCATGTGAAGTACTATCAAAATTCCTGGCTGAAATATTTTCCTCTATAATATTTTCAAATAAAATTGTATACCTTCCCCAAAATTATAAAGTTGCATTTAAACATCCAGAATAAATATTTAGAAAATTTCCAAGAATATCTTACGTTACAATAAAATGTTGTAATACCCATCTTTTAGAAGAACTTGTAGATTTCTTAGCTTTAAATGTAAACATGATCTTTTTTATATTTCTTAGCAGTGTAGAAATGGTGTGAGGAATAAATGAAAATGTAACCAAATATTAATTGGCATAATTAATGATTTTTTAAATTAAGATAAAAATTATGAATTTTAATTTTTCTGTTTTAAAATTATACAGTTCAAGGTACCCATTTACATTGAAATGTAAACTCTACACCGCCTTCTATTTTATTTATTTATTTGTTTGTTTGTTTTGGTGGCGGAGGGGTGGGATTATGAATAGTGGTGAAAGTTATATATTGGTTTAGTTGTGAAAAAATTTTATTCTTCGACTATATAAAGAACATAGAAATAATTAGCAGGGTGGTACTTAATGAATACATAATTTGCAAGTTTTAGTTGAATAGATATTTTTTACAAAATTACATGAGGCACTTGAAAATTTGTTTAGGTAGATAGAAGAATTAGAATTTAGTGATTAATCGTATTTTCTAAAAAACACATTTTCAAGAAACAGTTAAGAGAAACTAAAGTTTTGAGATAGAAAATTTATAATTATTGATTAAAGATTGTTATTAGCATAATGAAATGGAAAAATCTACTGCCATAAGAGAAATGTTTTATTAAGATTGAAATACAACTTTCACTTAGATATAAATTATCATTTGTAATTATACTCATACTTTTCATATGTTCACTCCCATGGATAATTACTGATTGATTTAATAATCACAATTAGGAAGTAATTTTGAAGTTGAATTTATGACAAATATGTTGTATGTGACAATAAAGTCATCAGTTCCAGAATTGTGAGTACATTTGCATGATTTTTCTTACAGTATTTGAACTTTTCTTAAGGTTAAGTACTTTTTTGTCTTTATAAGATAAAAAGTAATAGAATAGTAATTTGTTGAATCATGAACTTTTAAGCTTGGATAGAACGACTTTGGAAAATTCAATTTTTTTTTTTTAGTGATGATCTACTTTTTTAAATACTGATTTAGTATTTACACAGTGACTATGATAAAAACTTCATGTACAGATATATGGTCCTGTGGTTTGGGGTTTGTTTTTGTTCAAAAGGCATTGTTCTATGTGAATTAGACGTGCTTATAATATATTCTAACTCAATGCCTATAAAGCCTACCTTTGTTTAATGCTCTGTTCTCTGAGGTTTTCCCAGGGGCAAAGAAATAGAAAGTCACTCCTGTAAAAGAGACGTTTTCTTAAAAGAATACAACAACTTTTGAAATATTAGTGAAGTACTGGTATTTTAATGCCCTTTATGTTTTTTTTTAATTAAAAGAATTTTAAATTAAAGAATACCATGTTTTCCCCTTATCTTAAAAGCAGTTGCTATCAAATTAAAATTAAATGTATTTAAATCTACATGCTGTAGTATTGTACAAGGAAAGAAATAGTTATTACTGCATTTGGACATTTTTTAAAACGTAGCTTCTCACTTAAAAGAACTTGTTTTCAATCATAAGAAGTTGGCTATTATTCTATGTGCACTTATCAAATAGGCCTCATATAATTTCTTCTATCTCTTAAGGAAGTTAATATATAACAGATAAAGCATCCAAGAACACAAACCTAGTGAAAAACATGCTTTTGTTGAGATGGTTTCCCTCCAGTAACCTCAGAAATGTTGGCAAGTAATTTGAGTTTCAGTGATAAGATTCTGCTGCTGCCAGCAGTGTTTCTGGCCATTTGATAGGCTGAGGGCTTTACAAGAACAACTTACTGTTTATAGATAGTTTAGGTCTTAGGGGATGTTATCCCATCCTCCAAGTTTATGTTCTATGTGCTTATTAACGAAAAAGGCTTATTTCTATTTTAAAAAGTAAATAATATATATTTTTAAATAAAATGTATTTTTTAAAAAAGATAAACTCTCCATTTTAGCCTTGTAAATTGTCTTCTATACCCATTTGTTATTGCTATAATAACTAAAATTTGCTGTTACTTTTCCTGATAGAAATTTGTAATTTTCTTAAACTTCTGCTCTGCGTAAAACTAAGTAAAGGTCATTAGGATACGATGTTTCAAAACTAAAACTTCTGAAAAATAAAACTTCTTCAGTTACTTGTGAAAGTTTCTTTCTGCGAACTTACTTTTTGTTATTGATAGTTTTGTAGAAATAAGTGATGGCTAAAACATATATTTAGTCAAATAAGTTAGGTATGAAGAAAAATGAGAATAGCCACAAACTAAACACTGGTTCATTTGAGTTGCATTGGCCAGGGAAGAGTGTGAGCTGCCACTAACTAGGTACATAAACTGTACACTTGTTATTTTAACCCTTTGGGGGTCTCAGGTATGGCATCTGAAAGTAAGAGGATTGGATAAAGAAAGTCCCAGTATCATTTTATAATTCCAGATGACAAGCTACAAAATTGTAGAGAACTTCAAAATGTTTTTACTAACTAGATTGGGATGAGAATATATATTAAACATTGATTTTTTTTAAAATTTTAATTCCAGCATACTTAACATACAATGTTATATTAGTTTCTGGTGTACAATATAGTGATTCAACAATGCTATACATTACCTACTGCTCTTCACAATAAGTATACTCTTAAATCCCTTTACCTATTTTACCCATCCTATTTGACCACCTATTTTACATCCTATTTTACCACCTCCCCTCTGGTAACCACCTGTTTGTTCTGTTTTTTTTTTTTTCTTTCCTCTTTTTGTCTTTGTTTATTTGTTTTGTTTCTTAAATTCCATATGTGAGTGAAATCATGTAGTATTTCTGTTTCTCTGACTCACTTCTTTCACTTAGCGTTGTACTCTTTAGATCGGTCCATGTTGCAAATGGCAAGATATCATCCTTCTTATGACTCAGTAATATTCCATTGTATATCTATACCACATCTTCTTTAACCATTCATCTATTGACGGACACTTGGGTTGCTACTGTAATTTGGCTATTGTAAATAATGGTTCAAGAAACATAGGGGTGCATATATCTTTTGAATTAGCGTTACTGCATTCTTTGGGTAAATACTCATAGTGGAATTACCAGATCATATGATAATTCTATTTTTAACTTTTTGAGGAACCTCCATACTGTTTTCTACAATGGCTGTGCTAGTTTGCATTCTTACCAGCAGTGCACAAGGGTTCTGTTTTCCCCATATCCTCACTAACACTTGTTTCTTGTGCTTTTGATTTTATAAAATCCCAAGCCAGCTGTGAGGTGATTTCTCATTGTGGTTTGATTTGTATTTCCCTGATGATTAGTGATGTTGAGCATCTTCTCATGTATCTGTTGGCCATCTGTAGGTCTTCTTTGGAGAAATGTCTGTTCATGTCTTCTGCCAATTTTTAATTGGATTTTAATTTTTTAATTGTTGTATTGGATAAATTCTTTGTGTAATTTGGATACTAACCCTTTATTGGATATGGCGTTTGTGAACATCTTCTCCTATTCATTAGGTTGCCTTTTAGCTTTATTGATTGTGTCCTTCACTGTGTAGAAGCTTTTTATTTTGATGTAGTCCTAATAGTTTATTTTTGCTTTAGTTTCCCTTGCCTCAAGAGATATGTCTAGAGAAATGTTGTTATGGCAGATGTCAGAGAAATTACTGCCTGTGTTTTCTTATAGGATTTTTATGGTTTCAGGCCTCACATTTAGGTCTTTAATCCATTTTGAGTTTATTTTTGTGTATGGTGTAAGAAAGTGGTCCAGTTTCATTTTTTTGCATGTGGCTATCCGGCTTTCCCAACACCATTTGTTGATGAAACTGTCTTTTTTCCATTTCATATTCTTACCCCTTTTGTTGAAGATTAATTGACTATATATAAACATTGATTATTTTAATTTTTACTTTGAAAATAATTAAAAGTAAACCCTGAAGGGTAATTCATTGTTAATCTCACAATTTATAAAGCTGGGTATGTTGAGTTTTAAGTAAATGAAATGTGAAAATCCCCCATCTTATTAATTATGTCATGTTGGTGTAGCTTTAAATGCTATGACAGTCCATTCCAGATTGGGACAAAATTATTTTTAACCATTTTCTGATTGTTTCATAAAAATAATCACAGCAAAATTCATCTTATTTCAATCTTAAAAGGTTAAGCTTAGCTTTGTTGTTCTTTTCGAGGATAAAATAATCTCGCTATAACTTAGAAACAATTAATGCTTTTACCTGGAAAGATGACTATTAATTTGAATTAATAATAAAGAAACATATTTTTGTTGTTTTTTCTATGAGGTCATTTCTTTCCATAAGATGTGCCAACTCTTAGAACAAGGATATGATTAATGGTATATGTAATGTATTAAGACACTGTTTCAGGGCTGGTTCAAGAACAATTGAACACACAGCAGGAAACTTCTTATATCTTATTGATGTGCAAGCTAGTTAGTAAGACTTGAGGTAAATCTATTAACACCATTAAGAATTCGGATATATTGTCAAACTTGTTTTGAGGCAATATAATGTATCTGATATCATATGATTTTCTGAAGGATTTGTCATAATACTGGACTGTATGGAAAGAGCTGAAGAAAATACTGCTTTTTACCACAAGATAAAATTTTACATCTGTACTATAGGGATGTGAAAGTGGGCCATAAATATATCACAAAGAAAATATTTGTGATGGGCAACTTCTAAAAAATGTTCTAATTGCCACCAGAAGTTCTATACCTAACATTATTATCTTTTGTCACTTGTAAATATCTTGAGCTGTTTTCTTATTGGTCCCTTTAAATATTATTCATCCTTAATTTTCTACAATAAAATCTAATGTGCTTAATCTACCCTTATAGTTCCATTCTGTGAGGTTTTCCAAGACAAACAGTCCTTCCAATCACATTTAGAGTTTGTCTCTCTTTCAATTTACTTTTATATTATCTTTTAGTATAAAAGTTTAGTATGAATATTAATGCTATCAAGTTAACACACAGCATATCTATTCATCTTTATTTTTTTATCACTTGCTCTATTTAGATGAAAATCATATAATCAAAAATATCAATATATTGTCTGTATAACAGTGTTCTACCGCTAAAACCTTAGTATAATGCCATGCTGTAAAAATCCTAAAGTAGAATAGATCTATATCTAATCTTAATGGTAATTCTCAATCAATAATGTATGACTATTTCAACTGAAGTGTTGAATAGATTCAGAAAGATATTTCCTGAAGAGTTTAGCCAGTTGGTTGGGAATTAGTTTTAACTTCTTGATTTCTTGCTAAAAAAAAAAAAACTGCTCTGGCAAGCTGATAATTTAAAAAAGTGTTACCATTTTTGATACAACTAAGATGAACCATTTTTAACATGATTTTTAAATGCCTTGCCATTTTTTTCATGTTTGCCAATATCTAATTTATATGCTTTATGCATAATTGTTAGAAACTTTGTTTTTTCTTTATCAGTCTTACAGTGTCTTTAATGTTTATGTCCACAATTTACAGCAACACATGGAATGAAACATCTTTGCTTTGTTCTTTCTATTTAAGATGATTTATCTCAAGCAAGCTTTACATTATTAGTGATATTAAGTTTCATTAAATGGAAATTTCTTTTTCATTTTCCAGTTATCTCATTTTACAATGTCACTATTGTTCTTGCCCTCATTTAAGCCAAATGAATTATACTGGATATAATTGTCTTAAAAAAACAACAACAAAAAAATAGCTATGGATTTAAAGAGCAATATCACAAAAGACCTTGTCTCATTATGCCACCAGTATATTATGGATGAAAATATCTCACATATGATAATGTAGTAGGCTCCTACTTCCTAGGGACATTAGCATTAAAATTAAATATGGAAGAAATTGATTTTGAGTGTTTGATGTGAATTCCAAGGTTTATACTGAGCATTTTAAGCTATTGCTAGAAGTCACCTCTAAATTGTAAATCAAGACATTGAGGTTTCTACTGTGTCCACTATGGTAGAGGTTCTTGAATGAAAGTGAGTACAAGAATCGCTAGAATAAATTATTTTAAATGAGAGTCCTGAATCTGACTCTCAGAAATTGAGATTTCTAAATAAGTTATTTTTTGAAGATTTTATTATATATTTTAAGTAATCTCTACACTCAGCATAGGGCTCAAACTTACAACCCTGAGATCAAGGGTCACATGCTCTACTGACTGAACCAGCCAGATGCCCAGAGATTCTAAATAAGTTTTAAGTGTGTCTTTTGAATTTGATTTCTTAGGAACAATACCAAGTGATTCTGATATAGATAATCCATGGACCATATTATTTAAAATATTGTTTAAACCATACATTTTTATGCATATAACTTTTTTAAGTGTTTTTTTTTTTTTCTTTTTTTCAGAGAGAGAGAGAGAGAGAGAGAGAGGGAGAGAGAGAAAGCAGGGGAGGGACAGAGAGAGCAGGGGACACAGAATCTGAAGCAGGCTCCAGGCTCGGAGCTTTCAGCATAGAGCCTGATGTGGGACTTGAACCCAGAAACCACATCATAACCTAATGCTTAACTGACTGAGCCACCCAAGTGCCCCGGCATGTAATTTTTTATTACCACAAATTTGCATTTTTTAATTAGAAAAACATCATATAAAGAAACTCTAAAGTCTCATCAAATCACATGCTATCTTTTAAGGAATGACATCTTCAAAAACAGATTTAATGACTGCTTATGTTCTTGAACTCGAGCACCTGTATTTCTGTCAGCAAATTTTGCCATTCTCTGTTACTGTTTTAGGACGTATCATTGTAGATTTTCTGAGGTGATTTAGATTTTAATCATGCTTTCATTTTGATACCATAAATAATAGAAGTATCACAGAAATTTTAGCTACTTTTAGAATCTAAACTAGATCTCCCAGACTTCCACTCATAAAAACATTTTTTCTTCAGGAAAATTGTCCCTCTTTCTAGTTCATAAATTATGGTTGCAATAGTTAGACGTAAGCCACTATAGCAGCATAATATTTGGAGCTTAAAGATCCTCAGTGGTAACCAGAACCTTATGACAAGGATTTAGGATCTAACAGCTGGGTAATAGCAACAAAAAACAATGACAGAAACTTCCATCCCTTGATAATAAAAGTTTTTCTGATAAGAAACTTAAAAAAAAAGCCTTATGTTTTAGATATGCATACTGAGATGCTTATAGTTAAGAACAATGGGATGTATGGAGCTGCTTCATAATGACCTGGGTGGGTCAGGGAATGGAAGTAGACTGGCTAGAAATGGAAACATAACTGATCATGAAATGATTATTGCTAAAAATGGGTGATGGATACATGGGAACTTATTTCATTATACTATTTATTTCTGTGTATGTTTGGAATCTTTCATAATAAAATATATTTTTTTATTAAACACTATGCCTTAGAAAATGTTGGTCAACAAGGCCTACGTTGTCTGAATATAGGATGCCCAGTGTTGTCAATCCTGGAAATAGTCTTTCTTTTTCTTTCTTTCTTTCTTTCTTTCTTTCTTTCTTTCTTTCTTTCTTTCTTTCTTTTGTTGCGGGGGGTAAGACATGTTAATGAAATATTGGTGTCTTCACCAAGAGGTAGGACCTAATGGTTCTCTGGAAATAAATATATAGACCCTTATTTATAGACATGTGTATAAATAACCTATGTGCATACTTACAAGATAGCCTTTTTGAACTTACAGCTGTGTATCAAAGTTAGCCATTCTTAGTAAAGCCTGTTTCAACAGTTTTGATTTTTTTCAAGTGTACATTTGGGTATTTGTCTTTTGATTCCTTAAAGAGGCATGTACTAAGCATGTGAATAAAAATATGAATATGTGAATTCCCTCTTTATTCAAGTGGGGCACATACAGTATTCTAAAATATCACAGAGTGACACTAAATCATGTTTAAAAACAGCATGTTTGTTCGGAATTTGTGTGCAAGTAAATGAAGATCCTGCTACAGTGGCTTGAACAGAAGCATATTTACTTGTCCGACATTACAGGAAGCCACGGGGCTAATATAGGGGCTCCAGGATGCCCTTTAGATTCCAGGCTCCTTCTTTTTTTCTGGATACATTGATGTCTCAAACTCATCAGGGCTCTGAAAGGAAAAAGTGAGAATTAGTGTTATGTAGATAACCAGAGCTATCTGCTACAGCTGGTGTATGTACAAAGGAAAAATGTATCCAAAAGTCCCAGAACAACTGATAAAGACATAAAGATAGCATTCATTAGATTTTGGTTGTGTGCAGCCATTTAACTGTTTGGTTTACTGTATTATTAGAATACAGTCATGAGTCTTCATGATGGCCCTCTTACCCATAGATCACAATAAAACGGGTGCTAGTAGCTGCTGTCGGATAAAACGGTCTAAACTAATGGGAAAAGTGAAAATCTTGAGTTAAATCATGAGAATATCATGGTGGGTGAAAGATGATGACAGACCCACACAAACTGCCAAAGTTTTCATTACAGTGATGAAAACCGCCCTTCAGGGTGGTAGCAGTTAGCAGGAAGATGATCACTGTGTAACTGACTTCTGTACCATTTTTTATCAATTTAAATATACAACTGACTTTGAGGAAGTCATGAAGTCACAAGTGCTCCACATCTCAGCGACTCCGATGTTTTATCCTGTCCAACGGCAGACAGGTATTAAAGTGCTGAATCATGGGAACCCTCAGCCGCCTTTTCTCCTCACAACCGTTGGTACCTCCAAAATTGAAGTGTTTCTATAGTGGTCTGGGGTGAGAGGTAAGGGAGGTAGCATGGAGAAGGGCTTCAGTGCTAACTCACAGAGCTTCCTCTGGCAACCCCGGAGGATTGGGCAGAGGTAGGGGTGAAACTGCTCCCGGGCAGCCTGTTGGAATTCCGATTAGTCTGAAATTAATTCAGGGTGAATATTGGTTATTACTTTTATACCATAATGTAGTTATTTTATAGGTTGAAGTGTTTGTTCCTAATCTCAGAAAAATCCCCACCCTGTATTATAGTGAGAGCATATACTGATTCTGAGGAAAGTAATTAACAAATCTCTCAAGAGAGACTTTCACTATAAAATGTAAAAGTAATCTTGCAGGATGCATAAGTCAACATTACCTGATAAATATATTACACAACAGTCTTAAATATTTAAATAAGTGTTAGTAGTACTTTAGCATACATAATATCTGTGTTTCTTATATTCTAACTTTATTCTATAGAAAAGATGAAGATTTAGAAAAGGAGCTCAAAGGAACATACAATTGGGATATATACACAGGGTTTTAATGGAAAATGAGCACAGTAAATGTGGAAAATACAACAGACCATTAGGAAGATATAGAATCCATTTCCTAGTTACATATTTACATTACAAAATGGAACAAATGATAGTATTTTTCCATTGTTTGAGTGATTTCTTTTTATTTAATTGATTTTTCTATTGTCTTTGCTATCAGTTTGTCTATAGTGTGTAGTTTATTACTTTTATGGAGCTCGGATTTTCCAACATAATAGTTGAACTTCTTTGCCACAATTTTATATTATCTTATTTCAGGCATATATATTTGGATAGATGATAGATAATTTTTATGTGTATTTACATCATTTTTCCCCTATGTAATGAAACAGTATTTTATATAACAGCTTTAGGTACTCTATAATTATTATTCTGACTAGAAATGTCAATCATTTTAATTTGAACATATTTTTAAAATCATTTTTCAAATGCATATATTTGTGCTGATCCCAGAGTGCGCAGATTTTCTCCCATGTAGCTAATACAACCAGGCTAGACAAGAGCCATTTCATGGCACAACTGGGTAGCTTCTATTATGTATTTTGATCAAAGATTTGAAAAAAGGTTTCAGGGTTTCATTTTAAAACTTTCTTACTGGGGCGCCTGGGTGGCTCAGTCGGTTAAGCGTCCAACTTCAGCTCAGGTCACGATCTCACAGTCCGTGAGTTCGAGCCCCGCGTCGGGCTCTGGGCTGATGGCTCAGAGCCTGGAGCCTGCTTCCGATTCTGTGTCTCCCTCTCTCTCTGCCCCTCCCCCGTTCATGCTCTGTCTCTCTCTGTCTCAAAAATAAATAAACGTTAAAAAAAAAATTAAAAAAAAACCTCTCTTACCATTGTGGTAGGACAGTTCTAGCTATTTTTCTTCACTTGATTGTTACTAACTAATGCCAAGCTATTCCCTAGACTAATAAGGCACTATTGGGAGTTACGTGAACTCTTGAGGCTCTAAGCAAGGTCAGGAAGAGCAGCCTGATGAATTAAGAACAACCACTAAGTTTACTGGGGACCAAGCGAGGAACAGCAGTTTTGTTGAACTGCTGTCATTTCTACCGTTCTTGAAGAGTACTAAAAATCTCTCTCTTTGTCATGGTGTGTGCTGTGTAAATGTAATATCTGTGGGTCTTTTCAGCAAGTATAGAAAACATTGGAATTTGTATTTCTCTCAGGAAGAATTGTACTGCTTTCTTAAAGAATGGGCTGTGGGGTGAGGTGAAGATACCCTCATTAACTCTCTCATGCACAATGGCGGTTCTAATATTAAAGTGATCGTACATGCACAAGCTTATGAAAGTCTGGAAAATTCACACATATTCAGGGATGTTAGAATAGTTTCAAGCAAATGTGACTTATTTATCTAATTCCTTGTGTACCATAAAAAGAAAAATGAACCAAGTCTTTACCCTGAAGAGTTTTTCAATTCAAAATACATAGTATTAAAAGCTATGAACTAGATACAGTTATCACCACTGTTGTTTTGATGTTTCTTTCCATTTTTTCCTATGTCCTGATTTTATAGTTAGAATCAGAGTGCACAAATAATTTTATACATTTTTCCTATAAGAGGGACATTAGTCTTTACAAATTTCACTCCATTTGGTCACTGGCTTCCATCTTTTTACTGCTATGTAGAGCATTTGCATGACTCTGATAAATACTTATGTACAGGATGAAAGAAAGGAATGTGCATTTCTATAAACTGTGTCAATGATTAAGCCTAAAATAAAATCTTCACTTCAAAACTTTTAACCCTTAGATTTTTTTTATTTTTATAAAAATAATTATTAGAAAGATCCAGAATATTCCGCTTGGTCCAGCATACCTCATTGTAAGTTTAATGTATTTTAAATATGGTGAAAGTTTTTGTATGACAAATGCTATAACATATGACACTCAATAACACGTTTTGGTATTTTTATCATATATATTATATATACATATATACATATAGGATACATATCTTCATATATGTTACACATACAGATACCACACCAGTGGTGTGGTGTGGGAGGGTATGTATGTATGTATATAAAGACAGAGAAAAATTGTTCATAATGAATATTGAAGTCCACTAAGTAAAATAATACAGTACCATGATGTAATGATATAAAAGTAACAGGGAAAAGAAATTTAAAATTTTTTTTTAACGTTTATTTATTTTTGAGACAGAGACACAGCATGAACGGGGGAGGGGCAGAGAGAGAGGGAGACACAGAATCGGAAGCAGGCTGCAGGCTCTGAGCCATCGGCCCAGAGCCCGGCGCGGGGCTCGAACTCGCAGACCGCGAGATGGTGACCTGAGCTGAAGTCGGACGCTTAACCGACTGAGCCACCCAGGTGCCCCCAAGGAAAAGAAATTTTAAAAAACAAAACAAAGTTAAAAATAAATAAAACCCATTACATACTTCTGCATATTTGTGAATAACAAATACTCTCATTATATGCCAGTTAAAAGTAGTAAGACACTTTATAAACATCATACATGTTATATTTAACTTTTTTAGAATACAGGTTTCAACAGATAATAGATCTTATAAATGACCTTTTATGGAAGTTCAGTTATTACTGGTCATTTTTAGAGTACCATCCAGAGAGATTCAACACTTTGCCATAGTTGATTTAAATTATGATCAAAATTATAAAATATTATCTCTGTGAACTCTGAAAAACTTGTATATACTAGATTCGTCACTGAAATCTATTAGAAGCCCTGGAGTATTTGTAGGTCTAATGTGAATTGATATACTGGTTCAATTAAACAACATGTTAATTTAGTTGCTGTTCCAAGCCACTGGGATTCATATTATTATGTCATAATATTTACAATTAAATTATAGTATATCCTTTGTGATAAAAATTAACTAAAGTGCATTAGACTATTTCTTTGTTTTATGTTTATTTATTTTTGAGAGACAGAACACACAGGGGAGGGGTAGGCAGAGAGAGAGAGGGAGACAGAGGATCCCAAAGGAGGCTCTGTGCTGACAGCGGAGAGCCTGATATAGGGCTTGAACTCACGAACTGTAAGATCATAACCAGAGCTGAAGTCAGATGCTTAACTGACTGAGCCATCCAGAAGCCCCAAACCTTTTTTGAGATTCCGAAAAGACTATACATTTCTTTGTTTTACATAATTTAAAATAATATTAGTGATATTAATATTTGGAGCTAAATTCAAATCATTCAAATTGTATCTAAAACATAGAACTGCTACATTATTTCTTAGTTTAAACATACTTTTTAAAATGTGACAGTATTAAAAAGTAACCTAGACAATGCTTTGGAAGATCTGTTGCTTCTGAGTTTATTTGCATTTTAATAGATCATTTGAAATTGTTAATTATCAGCTTCCTTGAGACAGGAGATACAGTCAAAAACATCACAGGTGATTTCCAAGTGTAAAGTAATATAAATAATTTGAATTACACCACTCCTTGAGAAGCACAGTATATATCATGTAACTTTGCAGTATAACTTTCTTTTGAATAGTATTTTATCATTGCGTTTATAAAACATTTTAACCATGTGAGCTAAAAATAAGATGTTAGGTACCAATTTTTAAATCATTGGGGAATATGTATTTTCAGAGGTCAATAAATCAAAATAATTTTCCTTTCCAATTTTCTTAAACCTAAGTAGAGAGGAATAGACAGACTCTCTGGCAATCACTCCTTAGCTCTTCTCTCTGTTTTCTTGGAAGCACAGTTGCCCAGACTATAGCAGCTGTAGCTGTAGACTCTGTAGGACAGCTTTCCGTAAGGATTCCACTGATATCCTGATTCACTGTCAGGTTGAGAGACCTGATGGAGATACTTGACATCTTTGCAAAATTTCAGTACTTATCAAAGGCTTTCTTACTGTCACTAGAACACCTAAGTGTATTTCAGTTTACATCTATCTAGGATGATCTGAATGGCAATTAATGGCTTCAAAATGGAAAGTTTTGTGATTCAGACTTAGATTTTCACAGACATGGGTTGTTGCATCAACATGGCTATTCACACAGTAGATACCTTATTGTACATTATTGCCATGAAGATGTTAGATCCGTTAATTTCATTGAAAAAAATTTCAGAAATAGTTTCAAAAAACTGCAAATGCAAGTGTTTATCCATAGAATAAATAGAATTTATTTCACTCTTTTTGAAGATTTTGTAGGGCATGGAATTCATTCATTATGTCCTATCCTGGTCTTGGACTCCTTTCAATTTCCTTAAAGGCAGAAGGTTTTTAGAAAGAATTCACTTGAACATTTGATGTTTTGATTCCTTAAAAATGGTTCCATATGAATGATTATGTGATCCTATCCTCTTATATATTGGAATTCTCCTAAAATATAGTTTTCAAAAGACATGAAACTCTTCAATTAAATCTTCTAGTTAGAATTTTAAAAATGTTGATCTAAGGAGCAAATATTTATTAAAAATATTCTGCCATTTTCTGTGTGTTGTGTGTGTGTGTGTGTGTGGGTGGGTGAAGTGAATAAACATCAAAAAATAAAAAAGGGGGGGGCACCTGGGTGGCTCAGTTGGCTAAGTGTTCGACTTTGGCTCAGAGCCTGGAGCCTGCTTCAGATTCTATGTGTCCCTCTCTCTCTATCCCTCCCCCGCTCATCCTCTCTCTCTCTCTCTCTCTCTCTCTCTCTCTCTCTCTTTCTCTCTCTCAAAAGTGAATAAACATCAAAAAAAATTTTCAAAAATATTCTTCTACTTTATTCTTCCATAATTAACTTTAAGAATTACCAAATATAACTTAGGAAAAATTGTCAGGAAAGATATTAAATTTTCCAGTTATTATTTGTTATGATGATTATATGGAAATTGTATAGGCTAACCCATGGGACAGTTCATCTTTGTTGCTGGATGTTGCTAAGGAGTTTCTACTTCATTAAAATGTCTTTGAGTTTCCCCTAAGTCTCCTACAGAAGTATGCTGGTAGATGATTTTTATTATGCTATCGTATAGAAATTGTAGAATACGAAACAGATATTGTTAAAAATAAATAAAATAAAATAAAATAAAATAGGGTGGGGGGGCGCCTGGGTGGTTCAGTCAATTGAATGGCCAACTCTTGATTTTGGCTGAAGACATGATCTCAAGGTCGTGAGATTGAGCCGTGTATTGGGCTACATGCTGAGCTTGGAGCCTGCTTAAGATTCTTTCTCTTTCCCTCTGCCCCTCTTCTCCACTCTTGCTCTTTATCTCTAAAATTAAAAACAAACAAACAGATATTGTCTCCCTTTTTTTTTTGTGGAGAGAATAGAAAAATAGATATGTATATAGAAATAAGAATATTAAATAATTCAGAATTAAATGGAAAATAAGTCTAGTTCAATCAATACACCTGTATTGTTCACTGATAATGCCCATGCATTGAACCATCTCTCTCCATCTCACCTGTCTTAGGCTGCACAGGAGCCTGTTCTCAGCTAGGTTCCTTATTGGAAAGGAACCTCATCCATTGATTTAAATTAAGCCAGTGATCCTCATCTGGAGAGTGTGTTGTATGACTTATAGCAATCACGATATAGAGAATTTCTGCTGTAGATAACCATTAATGATGGAATTACATCATGTCCCTTGGGATTGTAGGATGGAAAGAGATTAGCATTAGTCACTTGTAGTAGCATCAAACATTGTCCTCTAGGATTTTTATTTTTATTTTTATTTTATTTTATTTTATTTTTTAACGTTTATTTTTGAGACAGAGAGAGACAGAGCATGAACGGGGGAGGGGCAGAGAGAGAGGGAGACACAGAATCGGAAGCAGGCTCCAGGCTCTGAGCCATTGGCCCAGAGCCCGACGCGGGGCTCGAACTCACGGACTGTGAGATCGTGACCTGAGCTGAAGTCGGGACGCTTAACCGACTGAGCCACCCAGGCGCCCCTCTAGGATTTTTATTTTGATAGAGAGTTACTGAATAAAAATACAGATCTCTAATTCTAACCCAGTGGGCTAAATTTAGAATAGAATTGCAAGGCCGTATGGCTGCTTGAAGAAGGTTGGCATTTGGGAGCTGACATTGCATCTTGGTGTTTGTCCCAGAGATCATGGCAGGTACATGCTAACTTGATTACGTCATGAGACTTCTGGGCCAACCACTACTCCAACTTGGGTATAGAGACAAGACATGCATATAGTAGGATTAAGTGCAACTCTTACCTTCATCTCCGTATATTTTCAATTCAAATGTTAGTCCTAGGTAAGCAGAGGTTTTGATCATCTATGTTTTATGATTAAATACCAAAATTCTTTCTTTCTGTCTGAAAGATTCATGACCTGCCAATAAACATAGGTTATGATGCATGGCCTACCAATAAACATGGACAATCTAGTGGTGGTAATTTTGATCTAATATTCTACCTTATTCCTCAGTTGTTTAACTCTGCGTGTGTGTGTGTGTGTGTGTGTGTGTGTGTGTGTGTGTGATAATTCTACCATAATGTTTGCTATTTCTATTTCATTTCCCAACATATTTATGTTTGTCTCTAGTTATACATATTTAGAACATTCTTTTTAATACCTCCAGTAAAGACATAAATACATCAGTTCCAAGAGCCTTGCTTATATAGAATTTGTAATAGCATTTTATGTCAGTTGATACTAATTTTTTAAAACCACTTTTGCCTCAAAAACATTCTTTTTAGATAATTTGGCATTTGTTTTTAACATTGAAAGCTGAAGAAATTTGAAATCATTAGCAAAATCACTTTCCTTTATCTGGGTCTTCTTCAAGCTGCATTCATGTTGCCTAAAACACATTAATAGTTAACCAAATATTTTAACATTTCTAGTTTATGCAATGGGTGAATTTTATAAAAAAGGGAAAGCCAAAACTTATTCTCTCTATGATTTGGCTTCATTTATTATAAAAGATTGCAAAGTAATTGAAGGAAAATGAAAACTAAATGAAATAATTAAATAAGCAATCTAATTTCTAGGTGTTAATTCAATTCTATGTCTAATCAATTTTCTGTATTTTAAACTTCATTTGGTTTCTATCTACTTCTTGCCTGCAGGCTTAGATGTCTCAAATTATGGGATGGATATATCCCTGAGTACTTAGCATGATGACACAAGGGAAAATGCCACTCAGAGAGCTACACTAATACATTTAACAGTTATTCTGTTATTTGGTTGTTTCAAACTCCAGATGGCCATGCCTAGTTGATTTGATTGTCTTTGTCTGTAAGTTAGAAATCAGTACTGTGAAATAGCATGACCAGAAAAGGATAAATCTTGATTTACTAAGATGACCTTATTGCTTCTGAGGTATTTCTAAGGGAAAGAGAAGGGTGGTGTACCAAAATGGACACATTGAGCAAGGTAAGTGAAAAATGTTTTTAATGTATCTTAGGCAGTAAATTAACCCAAATGGACAGATACAGAATATATTGACATTTATATTGATGCAGTTACCAAGTTTCCATATCTTCTACCAGCACATTTACAAATCGAAAAAAAAAATACTGAACTTGAACTGAAGAATGAATACGTTGAATTGACATGTAAAAGCCTTTTCTATAACCAAGGAGTCAATTGTCAGTTCCTTCTTGAGTGATTACTTATCTCTAAAGCTAACAGAGCAGCTTTTGAAGCTGAATATACTTTTTTAAGGCAGAAAATTTAGTAAAAGCACATGGGAGGTTAACTGCTACCATTATAACCAGTATCCTTCTGCATAAATGATCAAGATATGAAATTTACAGGAATTATTTTTAACAGTTACTGTCAGAAAGGTAGGTTCAAATATGAATAAGCAACTTATTAATCAGCTATTCATCTCTGGCAAGTACTTATATTTGAATAAAAATTAAAAGTTTCCTTTTAATTTGCTTTTAGGATGCCACTTAAAAAATGGACAAACCTCACAAGTCCTAATGGATTTCTTGCTAGGAGATAAACTCTCCATAAAATTCCACTGTAGCTTTTTGCATCCTTAAGTTCACATGAAGCTAATATTTAAATTAATCTTGACAATCTTATATTGTTCCTTTTTTAAAAAATTAGATATTTAGAAGTAATTTTGGAAAATTTCAACTGCTCAATTCCAAATATTTCTGCTGACCAAGTCTATACAGACTAGAGGACAATTTTAAAAGATAATCACTAACAGATTTCTTAAATATTTCCTTACCACAGATTGTCTTATGATAAAGCTAACGTTTACAGTTGAGTAATGTTAATGTGTTCACCTTTTTTCTCTTAATCCAACTGCATAAAACATATATGGAATTGTGGCTCTACCTGTCATTTGCAATATATCTAGTATATTGACCAATATTTAAGTGGTGGTCTGATTAACTGTACTAAAGGCATGTGTGTGTGTGTGTGTGTGTGTGTGTGTGTGTGAATAATCACTGCATCAAGCTCTTTATAACACCAGCCAATGACTTAGTTCTTTATACCTCTCTTACCATTAGAGACTGTGCTCGTACCTTTACTTTTCTGTGCCTATATACCACCTCTCAATTAGGTTGTTGAACCTTGAATCGATACCTTGAAGATGGATTAAGTGAGGCTGGATCTGTATCTGTGGGTTTTGCCTTTAGTTTTGTCAAAGACCGCTGCCCTCTTTCCTTTGGGAACCTGTGCCATTCAACGAAGAGAAGCCATGAATAGTTGTGCTACCCCACCCCCATATGCTGTTCCTGGGTGATGTGGGGTTTCAGTTACTTATTGTCTTATCATTCCAGGGATAGGTAAAATTTGTTTCCCAATTATCTTGAAAACTTACCAAAACCCTTACTTCCATGTGATATTTGCACATTTATTTACTTTGAAAGGGCGTTATAATACTTCCATATCTGATAGTAAGCTTTTGCTTTTAATTGTGACAGTCTGAAAGCTTATTCTGAAAGCTGCTTCCAGAGAAATCTAATTATTCTTGGTTGGGAATGTTCTTCTGGTGATACTGCTGGCCTCTTGGGTACTAAGCATGTCTGATGGTAGGTTGATTCATAAGCACAATGAGCTGTTTTGTCACAGGTTATCCATTTTGTCAGACGTGTTATTTCATCCTGAGCTTTAATGTGACTGTCATGTGCCTGGGCAAGTAGCTGAGAGTGTCATATAGCTTGTCAAAACCATAACACCCTTTGAATCAGAATACATCATTTTCAAATCAGTGCATGTAAAATTTAAATGGGGATCCCAACAAATCACAGATGATTCTTCTGTCTTATTTAATAACCTGGGGTCCAACATATGAGCATTAGACTGCCATAATCAGCCCTTGCAAATCAGTTAAATCAACTGCGGGCCATGGGTTCTCACCGGGGCAGACTCTGCGACCTGTTCTTGTATTGGGTTACTGTGGAATGAGTTTGAAGAAAGCAGTTTGTTCAGATGACAAACTGCTGAATTGTGACAAAGGCAGGAGATTCTTCCTTTTTCTTCCCTTTTCATCATATCTCCAGTTTTGCCTTTCTTACTCTCCTGCCTTGTGTGTTAGTACGTCTGTTAGAAAGGTGAACCTGTAATTTCAGTATAATTCATCTTGATATGCTAACATAATTGCGTGTGTTCTACAAATTCAGAAGGGTTGAAGATTAGAATCAAAGTTTCAGCATTAGTACAGCATCAAGACCAGTCTTAAAAATAGCTCACTTCCTTAACTAATTTTTAAGTAAACGTTGGAAATTAAAATTAGAAATATCATGCCAACATGGTATTCCTTTTAATTAATTTTTTTGATATTAGCTAATTAAAGGCCAATTACAGAATTTGAATTAGTTGAGAGCACAATTTTAATATTTGGAGTTTTCTTTTAAATTTGTTTTCTTTTTATTTGTCTTGTTTGTTTTCTTTTAAAGTGATTATATATATTTATAGATGTGTTACGTGTATGTGTGTGTGTGTGTGTGTGTGTGTGTGTGTGTGTGTGTGTGTGTTTATCCAAAATCATCATGGCAATAAAATCAAGCCAAGTGATGTTCGAATCAAAATAAAGAATGCAGAAAAAGAAAGACCACAAAGGGGAAAATAATGGCAAGCTTGCATCTATTTAAATATAAAACTAAAACTTAGCAACACACAGTAATGTTTTTAACAGAAACAACTAAATGTTAAAACCAAGAGAAGGTAAGTTTAAGCATATTCACATTAAAAGGAAGTAAGGAGAGACAAGATTGGCACATTGAAACTGCTAGTATCTTCATATTTCACAGTGAAGAATCAATCATACTGGATCACACCCTTTCATGTAGTTTTTCTAAGAAATAGTGGCTTAACATATTTGACCATTTTATTTCTTTTATTTGCTTTTTTCATAATTTTATTTCTTAAACAGAAAGGATAAAATCATTTTCTTTAAGAAAATACTAACAACAGATATGCTAAGATACTATTGGTGGTTGATTCTGGGTAGTAGGGATATGTAAGATATGGATGGTTTCTTCACTACTTTGTACATTTCAGTATCTTTCTAATCTTAGAACATAAAAAGTTCTAAAAAATTAAGAAACACAAGATATTGTAAAACCTGCTATTGACAAGGAACGGTACTTCCTAAGAAAAAAATATTTGAACAAATTGTTTCATAAAGTAAGGTTACGTTCTGCCTGTTAGCCAGCAACTCCAATGTTTCCAATCCATTAGAGAACCAATTTTGAATCTTATAAAATGAGGTGGAATTTTCCATGAGAACAGAATTCATTAGAGCAGTATCTGCATTCTATGAAAGCATCTGGTAATTTTGGTCATACTGTCCTGTGTTCAGGCTTAATTTCCTGCTGAATAATGAGGCTGAGTTTTAAGAATAATTGATATATCCTTTATTGTCCATAGATTTTTGACCAGTAAAAGTATATTTTCATTAAAGGACTAAATAAACTGCCTTGCTATTGTGTCAGTTTTCAAACTTTTCTGAGATGTTTAATTTTTTTTTCATTTGGAAAAATAAATATCACATATCTTAGAATAAGTAAGTCCATTTAACTTTATAAGCAAAGCCTCCAAAAGGTCCCATATATATTGATGCCTGAGACGGAAAGTAATTGTAGGTGTCATTTCCACCCCATTTTCTACATAATATACTATCTGATCAACATGGTCTAATGTCAAAGAGGAAGAGTAGAGTTAGCACTCACAAATGAAAAATTCATCAACCTTATTGACTTTGAGGTAAAATCTGGGAAGAAAGAGAATAGAATGAAGTACATTTTAGAAATAGAAGTGCTGTAGTAATTGAAACATATTTTTAGAAATAACCATCTTCAGAGTTTGCATAGAATGGTCCTTTTTGTGGTTTGTTGACTTGTCATAAATATATTAATGAACTGGTATATAGCTAGCTAATTTAGAATCAATAGACTGTTACTTAGTGAGAGTAGTAATTGTATTATCTTTTGTCCCAGTTCTTTGTATAGTTCCTTCGTGTGGTGGGGCATCACCACATGTGAAATCATGGTTTGTGGAAGTTGGAATTGACTTCAGTGAAAGAAAATGATCAATTCTAGTGCGAGATTGCTTATTATCTTCAAATTGTAAGCAAGTCAGGAAACTAGCCTGATCCTAATCCACTGTAGTTTAAATGGGTAACTGAAAGATTGTTATCATAGTCTATTAAAACGTAACACATCATCATGCCCAATATTAAACATTTTCTTTATTCCACTTGTAATAATAACAGAGATGAGGGACATTTCTTGTTAGTCTCTTGGACCCTCCATAGGTTACTTGAAACTAAGTCTTAATTATTTCAGGTCATAAAGTGAAGAAGGTTGATTAATTTTTTTCATTTTTGAATACCCATTCTCCTCCTTTTCAACATTAGACTATGTTGATGAGATAGTTTATTATTTTAGAAAGGGTCCTTGATCTGAAGTAGGGACTGTGGGTTTGAAGGTTTCCTCTGTCCATTTGTAACTTTGGAGAAAGGTTAAGTGGGCCATCTGAGCTCTTGGGATTTGTTTCCATTTTGTAAAATGAGGATGATATTATCTGCCTTTTGCAACTCTTAGGGTTGTTACGATAATTAGAAGAATTAACATATGGATTGTGAAAAATTACACCCCAGTGTAAGGTGTTCTACTAATCAGTGGATCTGTGTAAAAACTAATTTTTCTAATTTCCAGGATTCTGTTTCACTAGTCAAATCTGTTTCCACTTTCCTTTCTCCCTCCATTTGGTCACGTTCTCACTTCGAGACTCACATTCTGTTTATTTGCAGAGGTGTTCCCAATTTAACTCTCTTTGTTAACAACCCCCTCACCCCACCCCCTGGAATATGCCTATGGTATTTTCTCTAATCATTTTTTAAATATAGTTTTCATTGGGGTACTCCTCCCATGTATTTTTAGGTGAAGTATTTTTTGTTGGGGGAGTCATTGATTACTTTCAGGTAAAATTTTATAAGTTTGTGAAAGTGATTGGATAGGAACCAGTCAGTCAGCCCTGAAAGGAACTTTATGAATGGATAATGCAGTATTCCCTCCCTCAAATACAAGCATTGTGCATCTCACATTTAGTTTATATTGATTGCTCTCTGACATGGAAATAAGCCAATCTTCATATTATGCAGGATTCCTGTTAGGGGAAATATCAAGAATATAAATCTTGTGACTTCTATTTCTGTGCTTCTGTCCAACCTGAAGTAACCCTAAGCAGGTTTTTAATTAAAGTAATGTGAGCCATTGAGTGTATCACCCCTTTTATGCACGATCAGGTTACCATAGCATATATTCTAGCTCTTTGTAAACTGGAATTTTATGGATGGGTAATAAAACCCTTCTTTCCAAGGTTTGCAATTTTATTTCCAGCTTCAAAAAAGCAGTGCAGTTTTTGACAGCGCTTATATAAAAATGTGTAAAGTGTGAGTAGTTCACATAAAGATATTTCAGATTGGGTTTGCAAATGTGGGCTTTTCAGCTCTTTTTAATTTTTTAGCTTGTTTAGAAAATAAAGTGATACTATCTTTTTTCTACACAATTTATGTTTAATATAATTTTAATTTCCCTATTTTGAAACTTAAGACTAAATTGTGGGTTCCAGCAGAAAGATTTGAGATTTTAACCAATATTTCATTGTACATAGTTTTAAAACTCTCAGTCTTTGGAAGGAAGCTTTGAGACTATCACTATATGTTCATATTATCAAATGTCAGCCCCACATTATGCATGTTACTGTATGTAAGTACCCGTGGTAATATATGGTAGGACTTCTGAGAGTGGTATTTGGAGATAGACCAACCTCCAACACTTACTGGCATTATGACCTTGAACAAGATAATTCTTCTTTTTTAAGACCCAGTTTATTCATCTGTAAAAGTGAGAATACTTATATTACTACTTTCCAGTTCTTAAAAAATTAGAGATAATGCAGTTGATGTGAATCCTGACACAAAGGAAGCACTCTAAAATGTTAACTGTTATTATTTTTCATTCAAATGACTAAAAACCTTCCCTTTTGCTCAGCTCTAAATAGGAGACCTGAAAAATATGAGAAGATGATTTATGAACTTGAGAACTACAAGATGGTCTGTGAATGGACCAAAGTTTTGTCTATGGTCTTACACCAATTAAGGAATTTTTAATAGTGCTTTGAGCTAAGTAAGATTCTTATGCCAGGTCTGCCCATATCCCAGATTGGTTCAAGAAATTTCTTGCGTATTCTTTTTGTTCTGCTATAGGACCTTGTTGTTTTTTCTCTATAATGTTCTCTTTCCTGGTTGACAGCTGGTATCTGGTCTGCTAGGCTTTTGAATGACTGAAGGCTTACCTTCGTTCAGAATTAATTGGCTGAAATTGTTATTTGTCTTTTTTTTTAAAATATTACTATTATTTTTTTTTGAGAGAGAGGGAGAGACAGAGTGTGAGTGGGGGATGGGCAGAGAGAGAGGGAGACACAGAATCTGAAGGAGGCTCCAGGCTCTGAGCTGTCAGCACAGAACCCGACGCGGGGCTCCAACCCACAAACTGTGAGGTCATGACCTGAGCCCAAGTTGGTTGCTTAGCCAACTGAGCCACCCAGGCACCCCTTCTTCTTTTGTTTTTAAGTTTATTTATTTACTTTGAGAGAGAGAGAGAGAAGGAGTGAGAGAATACCAAGCAGGCTCCGTGCTGTCAGTGCAGAGCCCAATGCCAGGCTCGTTGATCTCACTAACAGTGAGAGTCAAAATCAAGAGTTGGATGTTTAACCGACTGAGCCACCCAGGTGCCCCTTCTTTCTTCTTCTTTTTTTTTTATTTAAAAAATTTTTATTTATTTTTGAGAGAGAGACATACCATGAGTGGGGGAAGGGCAGAGAGGGGGGGAGGGACACAGAATTCAAAGCAGGCTCCAGGCTCTGAGCTGTCAACACAGAGCCCGGAGTGGGGCTCAAACCCATGAACTGTGAGATGAGGACCTGAGCCGAAGCTGGACAACACCCAGGCACCCCTTCATCTTTTTATACGATGTATCCTTAGAAAGCTTTGTTGAGTTAGAATGACCAAATACAGTTCAAAATAGCATTGGTACCTTCAAATATTCAAATATTTTCTTCATGCTACTTTATATTTAAATATATATATATATCATAATATAAGTATATATATATTTAAAATAAATAGGAGTCTACTCCTTTTTATATATGAAACATGCCATATATACATATATACATATATACATATATGTGTGTATGTAGTAGATACCTGCTGATTTTAAACAAAGATTTGTATTTTAAGAAGGAATTTTCTTAAAAACTGATTTTTTTGACAAAGTGTAAATCATTCTTACAGTTTTCCGTGATGCAGAGCTAAATGCACTTGTGTTCAAGTAGAGATGGTGAGTGACGTAGAGGAATAATGAACTCTTGGCTTGAAGGCGGAGTATTTGCTCTGTAGGCACAGATGGCATTCCTTCTCAACTTTGAACTATGATTCAAATCTTTTCATTTTATTTTTTTCTTTCTGAGATAGCCTTATCAGCCTTGACACCCAAACACTGAGAGATTGGACACAATGTGTGTTTGATTTTTCTTCAAGTAAGTTGGGTTGTTTTTAATTTACACGGAATACTGCAGTCTATATTACATAAGTCATAATAACAAAGTTAAAGAGTTAAACAAAAGTCACTCGCCTCAAACTTTCTTAGACTATGTCTCAAAATTGTATTTTATCGTAGGATTCTTCATCAGGTAGCTCATTCTTGGGGAACTGAATGGTTTGAATGAAAAGCTGTCTGAATGAATTAGGGACAAGCTGTCTATAATATTTGAGCTTGGAGAAGAATTTTTCCCAGTGAAGAAAGGGGAAATGACATTAGAGTGACAAAGACCAGAATGCAGTAGTTGGGAGATGGAACTAGAGAGGAAAGTTCTATCAGCTAGAAAGTTTCCAGGTTTTGATATTAGAAAGCACACACTTCATGCTGCCTGAAGCAGCAGTTATAAAGACACCCACGTACAGTGGATCAAACAAGGTAGAAATTTACTTCTGTTTCACTTAAATGTCTCGAGGCAGGTAGGTTGTCCAGAGAAGGTAGTTGTCTCTGCTCGATGAAGACATTTAAGGTCCCAGATTCCATCTGTCTTATTATCCACCATTTTCCAGACTGTATATAGCTTCCTGAATTGTCTGTATGTAACAGAGGTAGTAGAATATAAACAAGAAATAACCACTATTTTGTTTGTTTGTTTTCTTTTATTTTGGCCTCAATTCAATTTTTTTTTCTCAAATGTTTCCTAGGGAATATGTGGTTCTACCAAACACTGAGAAATGCTTGTGATTTATTCATTAGTTTCTGATCCTTTGGTGTCAGGAAAATGCCTTAAGTTTATTCTAGCACTTCTCTCATATAGCAGATCCTCAAAAAAAGGTGTACTTAGTAAGGAAGATAAAAGAAATGGTAAACAAGACATTAAAGACTTTTATGCAGGTTTGGAGTTATAATTTCATTGACCTAACAAGGATTTAGCTAATATTATGGGAACAATTGTAATTCAAAAAGGAGAGTCCCAAGAACGCAGCTTTCAGGGAACAGTCACTATCTGGGCTAAAATAAAAGGAAGTAAGTGGAAGGATTGTGTTACAGTTACTGTCCTAAAACATCCAAACTAGGGAAGTAATTTCTTCATTTTGATAGCAGATATGAAGTACTGTTGGGTGGACTTGGGCATTCTGCACTAGGTATTTGGAAAAGCAATTCGTAGGACCCTAACTGGATTTGGGGGGGGGGGGGCTGGAACAGAGGTAATGTCAAAAGAAACAAAATTAGAAAATCTTATTAATTTGATTTTTATTCAAGGAAACCAAGTGTTTATAAAATAAGTAAAAGTTGAATTATGTCAGTCATCAAATTTACAATATGAAAGGAAAGCATAAACATTTCCATTGAGGAGAAGGCAAATTAATTTGGACTTTTCCAATATTAGAGGGAAAAGAATAATAAACAGATCATTGTCTTAAAATTATTGCTAGTATTGTTATTGTTCTGAGTAGAATGACTGCTTATTCTCTATGTAAATAACCAATGAGGGCACTTAAAAACAGGAAGTCATGGGGCACCCGGTGGTTCAGTCAGTTAAGCTTCCGACTTCGGCTCAGGTCATGATCTCACGGTTCATGGGTTCCAGCCCCACATTGGGCTCTGTGCTGACAGCCTAGAGCCTGGAGCCTGCTTCGGATTCTGTGTCTCCCTCTCTCTCTGCCCCTCCCCTGCTCAGACTCTGTCTCTCTCTGTCTCAAAAATGAAGAAAACATTTAAAAAAAGATAGGAAGTCATTGTTGAACAAGGAAAGGCAAAGTATGTCTATGTGTATATCTTCAAGCTTAAAAGGATGCATTTTTATAGTTAGGAACATTTCCTCTTACCATGTATGGAATGGATCAAATAATATTCTAAAATCTATCCCAGTTTTTTAATTCTATTTGAAAATAAATTTTGCACCATATTTGTCAGTTATTTTTGTTGAATATCTTTAATTCTAGGCATTTCTTTAAAATGTTAATATAGATATGTAAACTTTGATGTGGGGAAAAAGTGTCCACTATTTGGATGGCTTTCATAAACTCGGTATTATATACGTTAATCCTGTCAGCAGCAAGCTAAGGGGGGATATTGAGTCTCCTTTTCTCATATGAGGATTTTTTGCTTTTTTAAATCCAGTGAAGGAATTTGAATGAAAATCTATGCAGCACCTAAGTCCCCAAACTTCTGTTCTCTACTGTGTTACAGACTTCCAGAAATCTGAGTGATGCTTGTGCACATACTTATATTGTTATTTTATCATATAAGAGAGTTGGTATAAAATTATTGACTATAAGTCCTTCCATTCATTCAGTGATGTGTTTTTGACTATATTAATAAAATATTTGTTAAATGACATTTGAGAGCCTTGCTACACACTGAGGATACAGTTGTGAGCAAAACACCTGTGATTCTTACCTGCGTTTACTGAATGGCTCTTTGGGGGTCACTTGGGTTATGCACTAGAGGTGAGTAGAACACCTAAAGCAACAAGTCAAAGTGGATGATGTTGTTTTTTTCATATTATTTCTCAAATGAAAATTAAATGTATCTTCAAATAAGTAGATCTGTAATGGTGGCAAGGAATATGTTCTCATGAAAAAACACATAGCATATTTGCTTTAGGTCCCAAAACATCAATCTTCTGGGGGAAAAGAAAGGTTTTACTTCACATCCTTCCACCTGCCTCCCACTGAGCATGTACGAGGGGGTGCATGAACCCCATCAGAACACAAACATACCCAGATGGACAATGTTTCTCAACTGAAACATGAAAGGACAAAATTATGCCTGAGGATCAGTCTTTTTGAAAGTTCAGTGCTATTTTTCAATTGGTTAACATGATTATATTATGTTTTGTTTTCTTACACTTGGGGATTTTCAAATGTAAAGTCCCTCTTATAGTATGTCATTATAATATTACTTATCACATGTCTCATTACAGTTATCACTAGAGATTTTTATGACATTCCAAAGCTTTGGTCCTTTCATAAGATTTATTGGTTAGTTTTTCTTTCCATTTCTTAAAAATTTGTATTTTCACTGCAAAATACCAACCTCTTAAATAAACGTGACTCATCATATGATAAAGGAAATATATATCCTAACAGTAATGGAGGGCTAATATAAAATGTTTTAGTGTTTAGTGTTAATTTTATTACAAGAAAATGAAAGCATTTCATATATTTATAATTAACAGTCTTGTCAGAAATAATTAGCTGAACAATTATAATATATCTTGAATCTTTATAGATGTTGTGGCTCAAAATCATAAAAAATCACTTTTCCAGTTAGAATATCATAATTTAGCTGGCAAAGAAATCATACATATAAACAAACCAATGTGTACATTTAAAAAGAGAAGGAAAACAGAATAGCATTTCAAATGTTTAATTTCTCTACAAATGGAAAAAATGCTAAAGGAGAATAGTAGAATAATAAGAATAAGAGAATTGAAAAAATTACAAGAAAAAGAAAAAAAAATTGGGCAACATATAAATACTAGTTTTTCAGGTGAGACCATAAGCACAAAGGGAAATAGAAAAATGAGATTTCTGTTTGGGGTTAAAAACCTTTAAAAATAATTGAAAAAAGACAAATTAAATTTGGTCTTCGGTTTCTCCAGGAAATTCTACAATATTTGGTATTTAAGATATTGCTGATGTGGTTAGTTTAAATCTATTCATACATCTCACCTGAGGTAATAGCTCTCTCTGGGAGACAGGAAGATAACAAATATTTTTTCTTCAGAGAATGTATTATCACCATTATAATTGGAATTACGATTACTTGATGAAATTCAATTAGTGCTTATTAAGAGAGAGCACAACATAGAATGCATTGTGACTGGGCACCTGATTGTCTAATCTTCTTGGGTTCCACAATACCCATGCTGGGAGGTGAAGATAAGGCACATGAGATGATGGCAGAGCATGGCGTCACCAAAAAGCAGACTTTAGTCTCTCTAGAGCTTATTGGGTTTGGAAGCTCTATTGAAAAGAATGTTATATAATTTATTGCACATTGATGGTCGCAGGAGTCATCTCAGAAATCTCTTTCCTTTTTTTCTTATGCTGATGCCTATATTCTAGTTACAAAATTTTACGACAGCTTCTGGTGAAAATATGCCATTTTGTAGAGAGGCTCCTGTCTAACTGTTGCCAAGTATGAGCTATGACCCTATGAGTCTTACGTGTTTTCCATTCAAACGTGTTTTAAAATTTTGAAGTTTTACAGAATAAATAGTCTGTTCATGACGCAAAATCACCCAGATGACACATAGAACATTTAAGTTGTCATCAACGTGGGATAATAATTTAGTGGGCCTGGTGACTCTGTCACCAGGAAATTATATGCCTTGGAATGAATCCAGATCCCCAAAACTCTTAACGAGAGTCTAATAATACATGGGTTGTCAGGTGAAAGTATCTGAAAATTGGGACTTTGTGCACTATTTACCATTTCAAAGACAGAATGAAAGTAATCTACTGAGCAAAATGTAACATATATGTGACAGATTAAATGAGCACATGCTATGTGTCAGGTATTGCTCTAAATGCTTTACACATGTTCTCATTTAGCTTTACAACTTCCCTTTGGGCCGGGTATTATTTGCATATTTATCTTACAGACTTGTAACTAGAGTCCAGAAGGCAGGATCTAAAGTCTCATAGCTAGTTGTTGATTGAGTTGAAAGATGAAGCTGGGCAAGCCAACTTCAGTGTCTGTACACTTAATATGTAGCCATACTGTGAAGTAAACTGTGATTATCATAGATTTTAACTGTATTCCAAAGGTCCTGGGTAAGAGAAGTGTGGAGTTGGGATACCACTTAGATTCTGAGAAATACTACAATCACCATGTTCAGCCGTTTTGAATAATATGGCAAGTTCTGAGATCCACACACAACTGTTTTTCTGGGGAGTACAACATTCTCAGCTACTTTCTCCCCTTCTGCTGTGTCAGTACAGTCATGCTGACTTTCCTCATAGGTGCTATAGCCTAACCCTGAGCACAGCCAGCCTAGCCAGGGTGCTAACGTTCCTGTTATGCTCTATCCAGGGCGGGCTAGAACCAGTTCCTTAAACCCCTTATCCCTCATAGAGGAATGTTATAAAAATCCTTATCACTCGAATCTCAATGATTAGATTCTGGAATTGTGTTGCTCTTGAAGCCCCCCACTGTCAGTGTCCAACACTTGTGCTAAGTCTTGGGCTCCAGTTGCAACTGCATTTAGCCCAATCTCATGGCACCCCATTGGGACACTCTCTCGATTGCTCAACCTGGAACTTCTACCTGAAGTCTGGTCACTGTTCCTCTGTATTGGATTTCTTTGTCTCAGCTCCTGCTGCCCATGGTTCTGATATCCCAACTTGTTCATAAACAGGTGTTTTTTTTTAAGAAAGGTCTAGAGTTTTGTGGGTTTTTTCTCAGAGAAGTCTATAATCCAAAAATATTTAGAACAGTTGTTCCTAAGGGATGCAAAGGAGAAGAGTACAGTTAATTTACTTTTTAGACCCTTGAAATAATTTTCCCAATGAGTTACATGTTCTCAGAGTTAATATTTTACATGTTCACTAATGGCTAGTTTATTGGACAACATAAGTTTATAATAATAAGTACCTTTCATACCTACAAATTTAAAATATGGTGGCAGAGAGAAATATCCGGTCAGTTTTTGATGGTTCATGAGAACCAAATGGTAAGGATCAGACTAACAGTAGAGAAATGTCACTGAGAAGGCATATTTAAAAATCATTTTAAATTTCTGAGAGTAAGAAACGCTGGTACATTTGATCTATATCAAGATTATATAGGGACTTGGGGTTTTTTAAGATCAAGTCTATAATGTGATTTTCAAATAGTTTAATGGCATATTGGTGGTGGTGAAATCATACAGTAAATTGTATAACTTAATCCAATAGGAATTTATATGTTCTGACAATGTGGTAATATTCTATCTACTATAAAATAAAGTATAACATACCACAGGTTTTCAAAACTGCTGGAATCTGAAAATATTTTTATGAAACCAACAACACAATGTATTAAATAATTGGTAAATATAGTTATACAGACAAATACCAATATTATACCACTATTACATATCATAATTAGTGGTTACAAAAAATAGGTACCTTCATTGAGTAAATAAGGTAAAACAAATGTTTCAGTAAAAATTATGTAAGCCACAAAATAAAGTACATTAGGCCGTATCTTTGCCACAGTGAATGTAGCACAACAAATACTCTACAAATAACTGTTAGAAAGCACAGGATAAATAATAAATTTGAAGAAAAATGTGACATTTCTCTGCATATTAGTAGTAAATAAAGAGAATCAGGAGGAAAAAAAAAAGAATGAGCGCTAATCAAACTGAAAGATCACTAGATATCCCTGTGAAGATCGTATTTGCTGAATCAAGTGGCTCTTAACTCATCTTGTGTGTATAAATCTTTATCTTATTTTCTTAAGTGGTAACCTTCCAAGATACTGTTCAATAAACCTCTTAGAAGGACATTTCTGACATGTACAACGTTGAGCTTAAATCTCACATTGGAACAATAGCTCATTTGTGTTTGACTATGGTAGTAAAACTTTTGTATTTAAACATTTTTTAGGAAAAACATCCGTTCTAACTAATGAACTGTAGAGAATATGGCTCTTCATATTTGTAGGAAACCTAAAACCACACTGAGATGTCTTCTCGACTGTCCTCTGCCACCAGCAGGCATCACCATAACTAGTGGCCCTATTTTGAGACTCTTTAATGCTGGGTAATATATGGTGCGTTTTATAATGCCAGTAATTGCTTCACATTAAAAGATATTTTGGAAGAATTCTTGTGAAGATTAGTTGAAAGTATCATAATGAAAATGAAAGAATTTCTGAAACAAGAATATCATATGCTGAAAGAGAAGAAGATTTTAATAGTTAATGTGTCGTTTCTTCTTGTTAAAGGGTCTTTGTCCTTCATTTCATAGTGGTCTTAGGAAACCATGTAAAAGAAACCAAGAAATCTATAAAAGCAGGTATAAGAATCCTTAGGCTTTAAATGGAGTACACGAATTTTTCTTTCGAGTAACTTCCCATCCTTATCAAATTCCTAAACTTTTATGTCAAAGAAAATACACAAAACCATGATCATTATCACCACTGCACACACGCACATGCATGTGAACACATGCACAGAAGAGCAGGAGAACACGGGGACGGAATTAATAAATGACCAAGATCTTGATGTAGGAAAACAAAGAAGTTTGCATTAATAATGGTCATCTCTCTCCTCCAACAGGTCTATGAAAAGATGGGCTTTGGGGTCAGGTGCAATGGATTGGTAGCCCGTCTCTCTCTCTCACTTGCTGTGTGACATTTCACAGGTCATTCAACCACTATAGCCCTCACTTCGTAAATCTTCTAAATATGGAGAAAACAATGGCTCCCTCATGATCTCAGGCAAAGATCTTATCATGTCTTATTTCTCTTTCCTAGGAGTAAATGATTTACCTAGGACATAATACACATGTAAGAAACAACAGTTTAAAAATGGAATAAATATTACACGTCCTACAATGAACAGTTTCCAGAATAACATATGTGCTCAATGTTAGGTGTGATTATTCTGGTAATGGCAATAGTTACGTTTCCACTTGCTAAATTATTCTTATTAAATTTTATATCATTTAAACTACTCTTTCTGTGAAATGGATGTATTCTTTAATTTCTTAAATTTACTTCAACTGGTTTTCTTATATTTTACTTGTTCACATGTGCTGTTCAGTTACACCATAAAATGTTATACACAATACATATTGTAACCCACATTTTAGTGAATTTCATATTCCACAAAGATAATGAAACTTTATCACTGCCATCTATAAACCATGCTTTTTTCCTCCCATAATATGAAGGTTTTGGCTTAACTTCCACTAAATAATTTTTTCCAGAACCCTCTATATTTAGAGCTTCCTTTGAATCATCGTTATGAGAACTAGGTGTAGGAGAGTATGTTTTGCCAAACAGAATCAAATAGAGCTGTCTAGACTCTGGATCTGAACCTGTTGTGACCTGGTTCTCATTTATTCTTGACTCAATGCACAAGCCCAAAGACCTTGGGACTCTGTGGAGAGCAAACATCTCCAGAGTTAAATAAAGCTGAATAAGCAACATGTACGTAATTGAATTCCTCAACTGTCCGCGTATTCAAAAATGAGAGTAGTATCCATGGCATATACAAATTAAGAACTGCCACATTCTAAGTATTTCTAAAATAATTTGAAAGGTTTTTGTGTTTCATTTTTTTTTTCAAACCAACAAAAAGAATCTGGTGAAAAAAAAATTTCAAGGTTTAGGGAAATATTTTTGTTTTAACTATTTCTCATTGCTGTTGGGTTTTCTCCAGCATGTAATTTTTATGTTACCCAAACCTAAGCTAATACATTGATTCTATTGTTGGATGCATTTATTTCTGCACAGTGATCATTTTTTTTTAATAAAATCACATTAGCCACATTAATTTTACAATTTAGATACAATAATTTCCTGTACAACAATGTGGAGGCATATGTTATGTAAAACTAAACAATTTTGGAGGTGTACTTATATTCAGGAGGCACAATTTTAATCATTTTGGTCCCTGTTTGGCAGCTTCAATTTGGAAGAATCGTACCTCATTTTTCCTTACAATATTTATATAATCTTACAATCAAATTAGCTCCTAGAGTTTCATTTGAAATAACTCACTTCAAGGCTCTACACTGTGGAGCATGAATATAAAATAGAATAAGATTTTATACATTTTGTTTGACATTTTATATATTTCACATGTAACATATTTTCTTTCTTAAATGAGAATAGAGGGCAATATCTATATTAATAGCAAGGGTGAACCATACCTGTGAAATCTTCACTATGACCTTTAAAGCAATAGATAGTAATAGAAAAAAAATCCAGAAATAGAGCTAGAAATAGAATATCCTCTATTAAATGGCTCCATGGAGTGCCTAAATGGCTTTAAAATATCCCACGTAGAACCTGCAGATGTGGCCATTTTTGCCAAATATTATTTTGATAATTGTATGGTCTTTATGGCTCAAATAATCATTTTTCAAAATTTTCTTAAACCATCATTAACCTTCCTTAAACTTTCATTTTTAAGCAAAAAGACACATACTATTTCCTACTACCACGTCGATCCCTCATCAGAGCATCAGAAGTAACTCATTAGCACAGTCTACTATCTGAAAAGATCTCACTCTGGAAATCATTAAGCATCACCCTATTATGTGTGTGTGTGTGTGTGTGTGTGTGTGTGTGTGTGTGTGTGTGTATGTGTGTCTATCTCATTTACAAATTAATCACATACCAAACTGTCAAAAACCTTCTCTATTTTTCTTTTAACATATGATGATTGAAGCCAGGATGAAAACAGAGTGTGAGACACACACACACACACACACACACACACACACACACACACACACATTTGTGATATGAATAGAGGATTCCCACCAGTCACTCTTAAAAGATCATGTAATGGACAGAGTCCTCAGAAACATCCTAGCATCAGGATGAGATACCACTCTTTCTCATACTGAACTTCGAAGAAATTTTCAGGCATTATATTAAAAACTCATCCTATGGAGATGAGTCTAGGAAAGCATTAGAGGTTATGAGAATCCTTGGGAATACAAATTGATGCAGCCACTATGGAAAACAACAGGGAAGTTTCTCAAAAAATAAAAACATAGAAACACCACATGATCCAGCAACCCCACTTCTGGGTATGTGTCCAAAGGGAGCGAAAACAGGATCTCAAAGAAATATCTGCACACCCATGTTATTGCAGCCTTATTCACAATGGGCGAAATATGGCTGCAACCTAAGTATTCATCTGTGTGTGAATGGGTAAAGAAGATATGGTACGTATATACAATGGAATATTATTCAGCCATGAGATAAAAAGAAATCTTGCTGTTTTGACAACATGGATGAAACTGGAGGGCCTTATGCTAAGCGAGAGAAGCCAGACAGAGAAAGGCAAATACGTGTATTGTTTTTATGAGAAATCAAAAAAAAGCGAAAGTCAAACGCATACCAAGAGAAAGTAGAAATTCAGTGATTGCCAGGGGCAGCAGGGTGGAAGAAATAAGTTGGTAAAAGGTACTAATGTACAGTTATAAGATGAGTGAGGTCTGAGGATCTAATGTGAAACACGGTGACTGTAAGTGGATAACAACGTATTATATAATTGAAATTTGCTGAAAGAGTAGAACTTGGATGCATTAACCTAAATAGATGGAGAGAATCTTCTCACACTGTGTATGTATATCAAACCACCATGATATACACTTTAAATATCTTACTATTTTATGTATCCCTTATACCTCAATAAAACTGAAATTTTAAACAAGAATATACAAATCCAAATGTAGACTTCCAGTACCTTAGTTGAACTTCTGACACCTTAGTTCTGCTATGTTAGAGAGAATAATGATCAGAATCTTACTGAAGATGTGTACTGTGTTACCAGCAGCCCCTACCATTTACAGTCTTCTGACGTGAGTGATAGTGTTCCCATTTGGCAACTCAGGATGCTTGGCTTGGATGGGCAAGTGACCTGAAAAGTCAAAAAACAAGTAGGTAACTGAAGCACATCTGTACCTAGACCTTTACTCTAAACTCCATGCTCTTACTCATTACGCTCTAATGATTTTTTCTCACTTAGGTATTTTGAAGGAAAATGACCTATGAGAAATTAAACATTACACTCTCTAGTTAGGTATCTAACCATATTTCGCCTATTGTGAATAAGGCTGCAGTAACATGGGTGTGCAGTTATATCTTTGAGATCCTGTTTTCACTTCCTTTGGGTATGTTCACACATACCCAGAAGTGGGGTCACTGGATCATATGGTATTACTATTTTTTATTTTTTTGAGGAACCTCCCTGTTGTTTTCCATAGTGGCCGCACCAATTTGAATTCACAAGGATTCACATAACTTTAATGCCTTCCTAAACCCACCTGCATAGAATGAGTTTTTAATGTAATGCCTGAAAATTTCTTCAAAGTTCAAATTTGTTAAAGGCTCAACACGTAACAACAGAAGCAGGGAAACAGAGATTCTTGCCCAGATCCAGAGGGTAATTACCATCTCTGAGAGGGTAAGAGATGATAGGTAAAGCATAACTATCCTTAGAATGTAGTTCATTATTTATTCCAATTTGCTATTGTTGTTGTTTTTTAACATATATACTAATCTGCTCAGGCCGCTATAACAAAATATCACAGACTGGGGGGGGCTTAAGCAATAGAAATTTATTTTCTCATAGTTCTAGAGACTCTTTGTCCATGATCAAAGTGAGGACAAATTTAGTTTCTGGTAAGGACTCTCTTTTAGGCTTGCAGAGCTTTGCTTTCTGTGTCCTCACTTGGCCTTTCTTCAAAGCATGTGGAGAGAGAGAGAGAGAGAATGAGAGGGAGAGGAGAGATGGGAACATGAGCCGGTGCCAGCACTCTGGTATGTCTTCTTACAAGGACACTAATCCTATCGGATCGGAGCCCCTCCTCTTATGACCTCATTTAACTCTAATTACTTCCTCACAGGCCCCATCTCTGAGTACAACCACACTGGGGGTTAGGGCTTCAACAGATGAATTTTGGAGGGACACAGACATTCAGTCCATAACAATATGAGAGCCTCAACTTGTCTTTGGGTTTGTCTGGAGCCTCCCTAAAAGCCTTGACAAACCTCATACGATGGCCACATTGATATATATAGTCTGAATATAAATGTACATGTCCAGATTAAATTTCTCAATTGCTTCATCTTATTGCTGTCTCCAGGCTGTTTCTCAGGAAAACAGCTCCTGTGTCTGTGGCTCATGGAGTTTCCTGTGAGAGGTGAAAATGCTATTGGTTGCCACCTTCCAGACCCACCAGTAACACGCACGTTCACCCTGGCCTCTTCCTTCACCCTGTTAGGAATTGCAGGGCCCCATGGACATCAGTGAGACACATTCCTTAGAACATTGATGAGAAACCTGAATCTACAACTACACTCATATTTTGAACACACATATTTTGAAAAGCAAACTCTTAAGGGGAATTTACCAAACCATTAATTCCTTTCTCAGAAAATAACCATCACGATAGAAATTGAGGTTTGGTAATACATCTTCTGCACTAAAATATTAGTATTCTTCTGCAAATTAATGGAAGCGAATCAACACATTAATATTTTGAGGTGATACAATTCAGTAACACACAGCCTTTTTTTTTTAATTTGAGTATAGGTGATAGAAAAACACAGTCTATGAATAAAAATTGTTGAGTTCACATAGTCCTACTTAAATGTTAGACTCATTACTATAAAATTAGCTTTTTGAGTAACTATTATGTAAAAGAACAACAAATATTTCAGATCATTCTCCATTTCCTAAAATAACACTTTTCACATATTTATAGGACTGTGTAAGTCTTTAACATTTGTTGAATTACTGACTTATTTATTTAAAGACTAATTTAGTTTAGGTGTATTGGTAAGAACAGTTGAGAGTTTGACGTTTCTAGAAACAGTTTAATACATATTAATTATAATAATAACTTACATCAGCACTAAAGGATATTATTGAACTTTATTTTGCATTTGGAGTTCAACTTAGTAGTTTAATGAGCTTCTAAGCCATAATACCTAAGCAGAATTCCCTTAAGTATTGGGATGTTTAATATAAACTAAATTTAATTTTCTTTTGAAAATTTATCCAACTTCTGTGACGTACATTTTATGGAAGAGAATCCTTTGAACTACTGATTCCTATATTTCACATACAAAAGTGATAACCATGGATAGGATATGATACCTAAAGAATGTGCTGTTTATAATAGTGACTTTGTTTTAGATACAGTGAGTCTGTATATTTATATGACATTACTATGTGAGTGGTCAAGGATCATTTGGTGTTCCTTTTACTTTAAGACACTCTGTGTTTGTGCCTGTCTGTGTGTGTGTTTTTTTACCTTTTCAAATATGGCATGTCTAGATATATGGTGATAGATATTTGAATTTATTTCTGTATACTTTAGAAATATTTGTGTTTAAATGATAATGAACTTTTTTGACGTGCAGTTACAGGAGAGAAAAGTTCAGTGGAAGATATCTTGGAACAATTTATGTGCAAAGAGTTTACAAGTTATAGTTGCTTTATTAACCAAAATAAAATGAGGAAACAAAGATTTAATAGGGCTAAAATGTCAATCAGAATAGCAAATACAACTTTTTATTCTGAAATGGACCTGACTGTGTTAAAGCAATTTGAAAATCTAAAGCACAAATTCAGACGAAATTTCAAACTTTTTTATTCCTTGTAAAATCATTATCAAGTCGAAATGGAAGTTTGGTGCATTTGAAGCCTTTTTGAATAGAAAACAGATTTCCTTCAGGAGCTACTACTGGGGTAAACTTGTCTTATTTTTTTAATGAAATAGATATTGTTTACTCTTCATGATAAGGGTGAATGAAAATGAAACACTTTGTTTAAAAAAAAAAAAACCACTGCAAAGAATGTAACACATTCACTCCTTAGGTTCTTAAGTCATTTTTTTTGTTCTTTTGTTCTGTAATTGATTGCTAGCACCCCCTTTAACCCACCTTAAAGGGCAAGCAGGAAATTCATGTTTTCGTTCATCAGCCCATCCCTCTGAAAAGCGTTCGATATTAAAACAGTTTGCAAGGAGCAAAAGCAGAGGAAACAAGAGGCCCAGCTGGCCTGTAGCAAGGTTAGAAGATGCACACAAGATTGCCTGCAACATCCATCGAGTATTGTTCCTGTCCAGTACTTGCATGGAGATATCAAGTTAATTAGGGTATGACTCTGTTCTTCACTTTATATGTGACCTTTTATTATATCTGTGGCTCTCTAGTTCCTGTGGTGTCATAAAGCTATGGGAAAGTCTTTCCAGCTATTTGACACAAACTGGAAAAAATTAAGCATTGATATTTCCTTTTGCCTGAAGGTTTTTATAGCAGCAAATAACTGCAGAGGCAAAGTTGATGTTGTGGTAGCTTTGCTGTGGGTGTCAGAATGTTTCTTTTGTCTCTTAGCTCCTGGCCTTCCTTGATGATCAGGTGCGACCAAGAGAGCAGAGGAGAGAGGTGGGGTGTGTGTGTGCGGGGGTGGTTGGTGCAGGAGGAGGTTACATGGCAGAATTCCCACGAATGCTGGCGAAGGATGAAAAAGATAAAGAAATCTTGTTTTTCTGAACTAGAGGATTCTCTGCATGACTTCCCCACTGTTGGGGTGATGAGCTTTCAGGCTGAGATTTTATTAACAATTCATATGGAGATTGAGGGCAGTGGAGGAGCAGATTCTCACATAAACTTGATCTGTCCATGAATGCAGTTCTCTGTTTGCCCTGACCCTGCATGGCTTAAGACACTGCCTGTGAGGCCAGTGTGCCAGACACAAAGAAAGAAATGAAAAGCAAGCACATTCCAGGAGTCTGCACAAAAGACCAAGCAGTTTCTCGTGGTCTCCCCAGAGAGGATCTTATCTCTGCGTGGCCAAAAACCTCTAAAATGTTTATTTGTATACCTCAAGTTTTAAAATCGATGTGGCTATTTATTAAGCAATAGTTTATAGTGATGTTTTTGTTAGGTTTGAAAGTTTTGTTTTTGGAACTTGTTGAAACTGGAAAAATATTTGCAAAGGGTACATTTTTTGTTGTTGTTGTTGTTGAAGTTTTAGCTTTAGATGTGACTGGCCTTGAATTGCTTTTACTTTGTTGATTGGTCGGTACCTTACAAAATGAAGCTTTTCCAGATTTTAGGAGAAGCCAGATCAACATTTTAAAGCTTGATTTGACTTGGGGATGCCTCCTGACTGCAGGTCTGAAACTTGTGGCAGAGTTAAGGGAGGAGATGAAACTGACATGGGGGGCACAAGCCCAGACATTCCCATGCTCATGAGCACAAACAGGGCTTCATTTGAAAAAAAAAGAGGCAGGTGGAGAGAAAAGTTTGAGAGAGTCAAAAGTGCAAGGGAGAGGGGGAACTTTTAACATTGTAACGTTTTTACAATATTGTCAGCTCACTATATCTAGACACATTACAACAGGATAATGGCAAGCTATCACAAGATATTTCTCTGCAACTTAATACACTAAATTTTATTGTTTAACAAATGCACAGGCTGGAAGTATAATATATTTAGATTTAGGGGATAAAAGTTCGGTATGCATAATTCTGTTGCTAAATTACGTGTTTCCACAGACGCTTAAAAATCAGAAAATCCAGATACCCAGACTTGATTTTTGCATATGTGTTTAGCTGTTCAAGTTGTTTCAAAACTTTTATGGTTTGTGAATTAAATAACCAGTAGAGGAATGCAGGCAAATGCCATTAATTATGATAGGTTTTGTTCCTTTCATTTTATAGTGGTTTTATTTCCATGAAATTAACTGTTGTACTTAGGCTAATTGTCAGTAATTGGTGACAAAATCACTTCATTGTTTTTCTATAGCATGATACTAATTAGGATCTTTGCAGTATTGGCTCAGCCCCTTTCTGTATTTTACCTTCAATGTTGAATCCGTGGTAGATACTATCAAGTGCAACTTTAAAAAAATCTATGAGATAAAATGTTTCTATTAATAATTAAACAAGTCTTTTAAACAGCCTGTCATAAATTAATTTTAAAACATTGACGGAAGCTCTTATAGGTTTGTTCAGTTGGTTTCATGAAACATCAACTAATTTTTCTGATTTGGATTGAATGCTGTTGGAATCATCTTTATAATATCACCTTTAGAAATTTCAGCTGCTGAGCCACATGAATTTTCATTATTCTATTTGTGTCTGCAACATTGAAACGAGTATTGCTACATGTGCTTTTGTAAGGTATCACAGGGCTGGATGGCATTGTCTTTCTGTACATGCCTCATATTTAAATTGACTCTCATAAAATAGAGCATGTTATTTATTCTCTAACTACTTTTTCTTCTGCTTTGTTTTGCCACAAGAGAATGTTTTCCGAAGCACTGTATTTCAAATGAAAGTATATATATGAACAGTTGAGATTATAAAGGATTGACTTTATGTTTTGTTTTTGTGTTTGCAATGTGGAAAAGTATGTTCCATGTAAGTAATAGGTAATAAAGGGGGAAAATGGGAGAGTATTCTATTTTGTCAAGAGAGGTTTAATGCCGATGGGAGAAAATAGTAAAAACATTACATAGCCCATTAATACAATTGCAACCAATACTACTTTGCTCATTTGTTTTGCTTAAAAGAATTCTTCTCAATTGATTCCCCTGTGATTTTTATGAATTTGTACGTTACAAAAGTTTTATCATACTTTGAAGTATAGCCTCCTTCCTTCTTTTCCTTATTCTGAGATACTTTTACCAGTCAAGTGCATTTTACAGTTTACAATGCACTCAGTTTATTTGAAATGCATCCATAATGTATAACTTGGAGCTCATGTCTCACAATCCTGAAAAAAAAAGTTTTTAAGAAACGATTAGAAAAATAATTGCCTATTAAAAGGTGAAGATTGGCTTGAGCAGGGAGAGAAGAAACTGAACATTGAAATTGAAAGCACTCATTGTTAGCACGACACATATGCACCAAATCTGAAATTAGAGAAAACTCATGAAATACGTATCTTGGCAAGGGGAATTGTTTAAATTTTCTAAAGCTGTCAACCCATTTTTCTCTATTTTTTTCCTGTTAAAGGAAAACTTCAAATGGAAAGCTTCACCTTTTGTACAAAGTTGAAATGTTTTATTATTGCAGGATTGTTCTACACTGTACAAAACCAGGACAATTCAATAGGTTCCAGTGGGGGGAAACACAAATGAGAATCTTTCTATCATTTTAGGATGTCCATAGCTAAATGCAAAAACTATAAAAAAATCTATGGTTGTTTCCTTGCAAAAAGAATCTTTTGATTACAGCAGCTATTTGAATAGCCATTCAGGCTCTTTTGTAATGTGATGTAATAAATGCACACCTCGTAAATGAAGAATACTCCTGGGGGCCGGAGTGGGGGGGAGGACTCAAACATAAACTATGTCTAGATGCTGCATTTCAATAGGTTACACCATAGGATTAAACAAAGGTTCTCTTTCTATCCTTTACTTTTTTGTGTGCCCCCCCCCCCAAATAAATGCTCCAGAGTAAAATTCCGTTTGCTCCTTTCTCACTTTATTGGGTGTATATCCAATGTGTTCTCTTGTTTCTTACCAGTTTCACACACACAGAATATGAAAAATAAACAAGTTGGAGACTGATTTTGAGTTTTTAGAATGATAAAGTATTATAAAAGTTACTTAGGGAAGATGGTTTTTCTCTTGTATTCATCCTGCCTTATCACAGCCTCTGGAGAGTACAGTAGGATGGGGTTTTTGTTTCTTGAGTATTGTGAATGTTCAGAAAAACATAAGGGAGGAACTAGGAGTAAACATAAGGAGGAAAACATAAGAGAGGAACTGGTAATATCATGAGCCACATCCATGGGCATTTGAATCCTATAGGGAAACAAACAAACAAAAACCCTAATAAATCCAGGCTGCTTCTAGCATAATCATACTTGACAGCCATCTAGACATGGCTGGGGCCAGTATGGGGAATAGTCAGCATCTTTGACTGCTTTGGCCCCAGAAGTCTTTTATAATTGTAATCGCTTTCTTCATCAGTCCAAGCTGTGCCAACACCCCTAATTAGCCATACACTCATTTTAAAAGTTAAAAACAATGCACATGTAATGACAGCAACAACAAGGAGCACCCCACAGCATTGGCTGTGTTCTTTGTGTGAACTCATACTCTGTGACGGTTGCGTTGAGCTCCAGCCTCTGACCTATATGGATGGCTTCTGTGGGGCTGGTCAACTTTCCCAGTGGGAAGTGCACACTTACCAGTATGACCAGATCCCATTCTGGTGCTCCCAAACCCTTGTGGTGTTTGTTGTATTCTAGTGTAGTTGTTGTTTTGTTTTTGTTTTTCCCAGGGATGTGCATGCTCACAGCAGAAATAGCCTCACTTTCTTATTGCCAAATGAACCGCCCACAAACTAAAGCAAAAGCAATGAGTGAAATTAAAAATGATCCGAGGTAGAACATATTTATTCTAGCCTAGCTTTAGTTTATGACGCTCAAGTAAGTTCCACGTTCCATGAAACTTGTCTCTTTACCGGGGTTAGGCTCCTGCAGTACTTGGGAAAATGGGCAATGACTCGTTGAAAAGCATAAGCAATAATGAAACAGTGTGATAAGGCTTAAGGGGCTTTAAGTTTTAATTATCTTAGAATATACCAATAACAATTTTTTCATGTTTCCCAATATATGCATACATGTATACAAATGCATACTGCCCTTCCTATTATATCTACATTTTCTGGGGCCTTGTTCTGTTTGGGCAATATCACATCTGTAACTTGGGGAAATTTTACATGATATCAAATACAAGCCTCAACAAGTACAAGGTGGATGAAGCAAGTTCACTGAGGCATGCCTTGTCTCTTACCTGGTCAGGCAGCAGTCAAATCCTGCCTCAGGTGACTGGTGTCTGCAGGTGAAATGCAATTGTGTATGTTTTGCCATTTGTTCCATATGACCCCTTGTTTTCGTTTGCAAATAATGACTTAACTGCATGCTCATTTGCTCAAGAATTCAGGAGTAACCTACAACTAATGATTATTTTGCAAATTACTTAACCATCTTCCAGCAAAGAAAATAGTGCTTTTATTTTTAAAAAACAGCAACCACAGGCTACTTAAGATTTTATCTCCAAGTGTGATCATGGAAAATACTCAAGCTGTGATTCATGGTTTGGATATACATTATAATTCTCTCTTTAATTCTCTCTTGGGATGGGATGTGACTTTTATGTTTTATCATATTTTTCAAATATCATTTCTGAAAATAATTAAAAATGTAAGAATTATAAAGAAGTGAGGCACTAAAATATGCTATGATCTTGCAGTATTATTTAAAATAATAAAAGTAAAATTATATAGAAGATTTCTGGAGGCGCATCCTTCATAACGTATCACATGGCGATGCAAAGAAACTGTGTGTAGACAGGGCAGTCACCTATGTCTGATTAAGTTTCAAAATGATGTAAAGAAAATTTACTAGAATGAAGAAAAAAAATATGCCTTCTTGGAAACTACATTAAAAGACTTCCGTTTATTTTAAAATACAGACTTTTGTTCCTTCTAACAAGCCCGAGATATGGCATATTACACTGATGAGTTATTACAGCATATAGCCTAGTCTACGGCCACACTATAACCTGTCAAAGGTGTAAAAACACCAGAGCAGGTCGTGTGATTTTAGTTAACACACTCAGAGTGAAGTGAATGTGGTAGGCATTTCTTAACCTTCTTGATTTTTACATGTACAGTTTTGTTCTTTGGTTTACTTCTTCCTGTGATCGATTCCAAGGCAAAGCCAGAGCTTGAGATTATAACAATGTCAGCCTTTGCTTTTAGCAGAGTGATGAGGTTATCAATAATGCATTGGAGATCTCAGGAACCTTGTACATACGGACATCACAGCTGCCTGGCATTTATTCTAGGACTTGCAGATTTGAGCTGAGATGTCACCACATCTGCTTTTGAGACAGACATTCATGCATTCTCAAGAAATTGGGTACAGAGGGAGAGCTGTAGAGATGATCTAACTGCAACGTTGCATTTGAGGAGGTTATTTAGGGCTGAGAATACATCTATGAAATTGCCTTTTTAAAGAACCCAATTCACTACTTCTCTAATAACCTTTTGTCCCCCAGCTCCCTTCCAACATTTATAAGTTCTGTTGTTTCTCTGACAAGTTTATTCATATCCTAACAGCTTGCCTGGCAGCAGGGTTCGTGTCCTGTACTCGGGTTTTCTAGTCACGGTGGTGGCTGAGAGTAATAGAGAGGGGAAATAAGTGAGTGTGGAAATGCAAAGCTGTCTCTTGTTACATTTTATCGATCTCATTCTGGTGTCATTCAATTAAGACAGAAATGTGATGGATAGTCTCTGCACAGATTCCTGGGTTGCTCTCCATCCATTGCAGATAAAGCTTTTGTGTTTTATTTGGGGAGGGGGGGCATGGGCAAGTGGGAGAAATCAAAGATGCTATGTGATCTGAATTACAAATCAATGTCTCTCCAAGGATGCTCCAAAATGTCAAACATACTATGTTTATATTTTCACTTATTTTCTCATACAGAGTACTTCTGTTGAGGTATGGGAAGGGTTCCTGGGATTTAAGAGAGAGTTATTCTTAATTTATTATTTTCCAACACTTAGGAGCTATCATCATTCTCCTATCAGCCCAAGATAATTATAAATGAGCCACATGGAAAAAGACTTTAGTCAAATTCATGCCATTTTTGAAGTATGAGAAAATGAAAATTTCTCCCCTCATCTTTTATGGGCTGATAATTCTAGGTAGATCTTTTTGCAAGGAGATTGTAAAGCTGGCAAAACAAACATAGCACGTAAAGGTGTTTTATCGTTGATAAATCAATCATTCTCATTATTATTTATGCTACAAAGAAGTATGCTATTGTGAGTAGAATATCTCACCTCAGGACTGTATCAATTCTGATCTTACTCCTGGTGATATGCTTTTCCTTAACTACATCACTCCCCCATGTTTGCTGCCCAGTGTTATAATGACAGTGACGGTAATTCATGGGTGTGGGAAGCTGGAAATCTTAACAACTCATATAAGCAAAGTGTTTTATTTTTAAGAAATTACAATAATTAGTGCAAACAGACCCCATTACAGCAGGTTATGATAAGCAGACTCCCTTGGTTCCTCCCAAAGTAATACCAGATTCAATATGAGCATTCAGGATTTTCTAATCAAGGTTATAGCTTCTGATAATTAATGCAAACTGAAAAACAGCGTGAAATAAAAATGTAAGCAAGACTTTTAATATCAAACCAATATGTTAAGGTCGAGGCCCCCCTACGTACTTGGTATGTGACTTTGGTTAAGATACATACATCCTCCAGTTTAAACCTTAATTTCTTGATCTGAAAAATAACAAAACAGAATTACAGGATTAAGTACGCAGAAATGCACCCCCTAGGCTTGTCCTGTGTCCTTGGCACAGAGGAGGTATCACACACATTTGGTTTCATCCTGAATCCTCCTTTATGGTTTTGCCACTGAGAAATTTGTTGCTCTAATAAGCTTGCTCAGTCATTTATGAAAGGAATGTAAGCAAAGAAAAATAACATATTTGGGCCCTGGCACTGTGAGTCAGATTTTTTCTGGTTCCTCATTCACAGAAGTTAATTTATCAATCCGTGTGATATTTTATTAAAAGAGACTTCCAATTGTTCACTAGAAATTTGTCCTAAAATTTCATCTGTGGAAGGAACTCTGTGTATTGGGTCTTAATCCCAAATTGTATTTGTCAAAGATGTTTTAACTATCATGCTTTAACCCTAAAGTTAAAGAGCAGCAGGAAACTGAGCAATAACCAGTCATTTGCTAATTTTACAAAGGGTTAGGGCACCAGCAAATGATTTAGTTGGGAATTTAACTGAAAGCTACTGGTCACTTTGTAACCTAGTCAGTAAGCTAAAAAGACCCATAAAATCTTGTAATGCTGGTACATGCATAGCCTTAGAGACATTGTCGAAAGTTTAATGTATGCACTTGTAATGGGATATGGCTGTCTACATTTTTCCCCCTTTCTATGGCCAAGTTTTTTAAGTAGTATTAAAAAAACCCCACCTTTGTGTATCAAAGCTTACCTCAAATATACATCAAGGTATAACCGGCCTCTATTTAAGGGAAATACATCTATGAAGGATAGTAGTAAGTAAAAGATTTTTTTCCCATGATTGAAACAAAATAAATAATTAGCCTTTCTGGTGAGAGAGAAATTTCATCCTAAATTTTGCACATGATTTTTTTTTTCAATTATGTACTTAGTGTGTGCTAAGGCTGTTTAATGCATCCTTCCTAAAAACCACCAACACTTTGGTTGAGGATATAATGGGTTAGATCTTATAGCCTTACACAATCATTAAGTGCCCAATCAGCATTACACAGGAATATAAGTATTTGTGTATTTTTAGGGGGGATTAATACAAGTCATTTAACTTATTTCAGAGAAGGTGTGGCCAGTACTCCTTGTTGTCCTAGGATAATCATTTTTTTTTCTCCCAGTAAGGTAGGGATTGCCATAATGTATTCCGTCACTCCTAATTACCTTTTAAGCTAGTTTGGGTCTAATATGGGGGTGGAGTGCTTTTCCACTCTCTTAGGTCCAAGGAGGTGCTGCTGAAAAGCAAGTTTCTAAGACGGACCACATTCCATGACTGACCTACGGACTTTAAAATATTTCAGAAGGTAGACTTTAAAAAAAAAGTACAAGTAATTATAATCTACAGAAACAGAGATTGGGATCTTATACGTTATAACTTTCCATGTTCAATTCCAGGAGAATACATAACCTAATATTTGTGGAAACACCGTCTCCTCTTCAATTCTTTAAAAAACCACTTTGGTTGCAATTTACAGGATAAGTTAAGTGCCAGAAGCCAATGACATTTCTTTTTCTTTTTAAAACTTTTTTGCTGCCTTCAGCTACACTGAAGTCCTCATTGTTGTTTATCTTCGCTTTATAGGCTCTCTTTGCATTAAAACATCAGCATTGTGAGGTAAAAAACAATTGCAGATGATCAAAGAATGTTTGCTGAAGTCATCATGCTGACTCAGTATGAGGGGTGTCCTCAGGAAACAGAATGTTTCTGTATCGCCTCCATTCTTATTTTATGTTCGCCAAAGGGATTTAAAGGGTGAAGCCATACCAAATCTCTGGTAGTTCCTTCTCTCCAACATTCACTTTTAACGTTACAGTTTACGGAACAGGAATAGTCTTATAATCACAGTTTTAAACATCTGCTCTACATTTATTATTGAATTAACGTGATGTTACAGGCATTTTGTTGAATGCAGGGTATGAACAATTTCAAACTGGAAAACTATACACAAGTTACTATTAATTTTTATAATCACCTAGTGTCTACCTTAGGTGGGCAAGATTCTGTTTAGTATCTGTCTTTCTTGGTCTCTCTATCTTGTTCTTTGTAGTTCTAAAAGAAACAATATCCTTTCTGCATGGCTTTCTGGCCTAATAACAAGGTTCAGAATGTTTCTTCAGCAGTCCGTTACCATATAGTTTAAATAGATTATCCTTTTCCAACTTACAAGTCTTAGCAGTATTTTTGTTAAGGATCAACCTAAGGCAACTTCAAGTTCATATTTTCCAACTGAAACTCTGTTCCAGTTAAATCCATTCTCTGTATTGTTGGCTCGTTCACTGTCTCTTCTTCTCTTAGTTTTCATACTTTATTCCTCTTCTGTAACTATGTTGTCAACTCTTTGGAATCATAAAATTAGGTTTTAGATTTGGCATGAACCTGAGGTCCACAAAGGTTCTATTTGCTTAAATCAAAGAGAAAGTTTAGGAAATGCCCTCGCGTTATGGGAAAGTCAAGATGCCTTATTAAAGGAGCAACTCTATCATCTTGCCTTGGAATTGGCAGTTTCTTGTCTTATTCATCATCTTTCTGTCCACAGTGCCTGGCACATGAGAGGAGGTGAATGAATGCTAAAATATCCATGAATTTTTGTGTCATATTTGAAGTTGTTTCTAACACAAGATGAGTTAGACTTCATCTTCCCAGACACCAGCGTGCTAGTTCTGTATTCTTCTCACCATTAAGAGGAGTTTGCATGTTTTAGAACTACCTCTTGAGAATTCTGTCTTCATCGAGATTCTGTTGCTCTAGAGGAAAGACTCAGGACCCTATTTTTCTGTTTCCCCTTAGACCATTTCTAGGTGATTAGTATTAGCATTAGCATGCTCATGATTTTTATATTAGAAGATGCAAGCTCATTTGCTAAGTAAGGTTCTTTTTTGAGAATTCCTGATGGTCTGCTACACATGGGAATTTGACAAGACATTTTGGTGGTAGAAGGTTAAGAGATACTATACTAAAAGTATAAGATGTATTGAAACATCATACATATAAGAACATACTCAAGAAGGGAAATAGAAATTCTCCATGTTGACAAACCTGCCCACTATATTTTCACCAAGGTCTTTTACCATCTCTCTCACCAAATCCAATTTATCCCTGTGGGGTTTTTTTGTTTTGTTTTGTTTTCAGTCACTGATGAGTATAATATCAGCTATTTGGCTGTCCAATTGAATTACTCAGTTTAGTATTGAACCAAATTTGTTTCTAACCACTGGGCACAGCAAGCATTCTAAAAGATGGGCTTATAACAGATTGAATCAAAACGGTGGGAAAAGGAGAGGTGGAATTATCTGGCCACGTTGATCAATAGGAATAGATGTAAAATAGAAATGGGCCACTCTACTTTCAACTTGTGGCTTGAGAAAACAATTTCTGGTGTTTCCATGCGTCACTGGAAAAGTCTTAAAATATAGACATGCACTTCTTGCCTCATTTCCTTTCACGGTAAATCTTTCATGTCTTTTTTTTCCAGTAAATCAGGTGCATAAAGATAAAAGCTCACTATTTTAGGCTGAACCTCAAAAAGGATTTGTACCTTAGTTGAGTCTAAATGTGGCAGGGCTCAGCCGTGTTTGGCCTGAAAACTTGCTTGATCATTTTACTCAAAGATGATAAAGTCTTTGAAACTTAACCCTCACGAATTCAAGTTTGTAAGAGACAAGCAATAGAAAAAAGCAAACTACCATGGGTACATGGACACCAGTACTTGTTTGCTGGTCAAAAGCTTTTCTTTTCAGTATAATAGGCTATTTAGGAAATGTGGTTAGTGTGTGGATGACTCTTACAGATTGAAAAATTGAAATAGTGCACGTTAACCCTGATGACTATCACCACATAATTATCACCTGAAGTTCCAGTCAGGTGGAGAGGAGTCTTTAACTTGGTTGTTGAAAAGCTTCCTTCAAATGTTTTGTTATTTCCTCCCTTCTTACTATTCATGCTGATGATCACTATTTACAGGTAATATAAACATAGGAATGTTTATATTTGTCTATATTTGTCTAAAAATAGACAAAAATAACTTAAAAAGGTAAAACTCCAAAGAATAAGTCAGTCACCAGCAAACCAAAGCATTTCACTGTCAGGCACAGATGTACGTTCTTGTCCTTTTTGTTTGTCAGTTTGTCTCTTTTGATTTTAGCAGGTGGCAGTTTACCTAGCAAAGATTCAAAGGCAGAGCAGAATTGGGTAAGATTATTTGTAATATTGCTTCCAGAGTTAGCAGATGATGATTTCACAAATACATGACTAACGTCCACACACAACTATTTTGTATCCTTTCTGAATCTTGGAGAGTAGACATTCTTTTTCTTTTTAAATCAGCAAAATATAGTCAAAGTCCTCTTAGGTGAGCTCTGTGATCAACACTGAGTGATATTGAGTGTACAAAAAGACATCACTTCTTACCTTAAGCAGCTTGCGATACTTCTAGGTAGAAAGCACCTAGAAATAAAAGTAAAACTAAGAGTTGCAAGGCTGTTCTAAGGGCTCCGGGAGAGAGTTGAGCTCTTTTCTGTGTTGTCTGGAACAGTCAGAGAAGGCTTTTAGAAGAAACGTGTTTTGAGAATTATTCTGAAAGACAGAGACAGAAAAACCAACGAAGGCAAAAAAATCTCAGCGAACTCTGTATCTCTGCTTCCAATCTCAGGACCAGAAGAAAACACACATTTTAGATAGAGAAAATGGGCCCATTGAAAATTGCCCTTGGACATCATAGGAAAGATCTATGGCAAAAAGATTAATATTCATTGCATGTTTCTTCTCTGGCTAGACGTAATCACTGATTTGATGATCCAAATCAAACTATGTCCCAATGAAGAATTATGTAGGCATAATATAAAATAGTAGGGGCACTTTTGTATTTGTGGGTGAGTGGATATGTGTAGGGAGACATTTTTTCACATCTTACATAAATCTGTGGGAGGGATCTGCCAACACCCTTTAGATCTTTTCTTATGTACTTGATATATCATAGGCCCCAAACAGACAAGGAACATGTATAAAATGCCATAAGAAGTAATAACATGTATGAAACAGACTTCTTAATTTCCCGCTTACCCACTCCTAAAATCCTGCTCTTTTCCAATTTGAAGGGCACCAACAACCCCATGAGTATCTTGTGTAAAACCTAGGTGTGATTTTGCATTTCTCTCTTTTCGACACCCACATTCTTTCCATCAGCAAGACCTGCCAACTCGATTTTCAACTCTGTTCCAATGTAGCCACTTCTCCCCACCTCTGGGGCTGCCACTCTTCCTTGAGCCACTGTCATCCCTGGTGAAGTGATGTTGTAATAGCCTCTAACTGGTATTTCTGTTCCGTTCGTTTCCCCCTAGAGTTAATTTTCTACACAGCTGTCAAGGTGGTTTGTCAACAATGCAAATTAGATAAAGCCCTCCAATGGTTTCTCATCAGAAAAGAAAATCCCACTTCTTACCCTTGCCTACTTGAGCCTGCATTATGAGATCTACCTATATTCCGACTTGACCTCCTACCCCTCTCCCACTTATGCATCCTGTCCTAGTGATGCTGGCCTTCATGGAGTTTCTCTGAAATGCCATGATTCTTCTAACCTGGGACCCTCATCCACTCAACGTCCGTGTGTCTTTCTCCTTGCTACATTCAGGCCATTACTAAAATATCACTTCCTCAGGAAGACATTCTCTGACCTTCCGGCCACTACTTCCAACTCATTACTCTCCATTCCCTTACCCTGATGTGTTTTATGGCATAGTACTTGTTGATACCTGAACTGATGTATTTAGGTATTTGCTTATTGTCTCTTTCCCTAGTGTAAGTCCCATAAAAGCAAATATTGTCTCTCTTGCTCAACTCTAGCGTCTAGGAAAATGCAGAGCACATAAGAAGTGTTCTGTAAGTGTTTGTTGAATAAATTTACTTAAGAAAGTGGAACATGGGTTGCACAATATCATCTAAAAGAGTAGGGAAATCTTCTGTAGCAAGGAAGACTGGATTTAAGTTTGAGTTTGAACACATCAAACTTACCATCTGGACTTGAGGATATCACTAGACACCTGAATTTTCTTTTGTAAAAACTGGAAATAACACTACGTATTAGGCTACTTAGTAGAAAGGATTACAGATAATGAGCATGATGAATATAAGAGTTGGCCAATGGATATCGACGTTAATAACAATAACAATAATAATAAAAAGTGCCCTGAATTCTAGGCCAGTTTACTTCATCAAAAAATCATAAAATGAAGCTATCCACCCTTCAATTCATCATCATGGATGTCTGTTAGATTCTTGAATAAACACCCTTGGGAAATAGAATAAGAACCATAGTTTAAATAGTTTAGACTCATATGGGACAGAGCAATGAAAAATACACAAGAGAGAACAATCTTACATTGGAAAAGAAATCGATCCAGTGACCTAATGTATCTTTTTATTATTTCTAGGGAGAGTGTGTATGTTTAATTCATAGAATTCTTCACTGCTTTTATGTCAGAATACACTTAGATGAAAATTGTACTCCTATCAACAAAATTGGATTTAAAAAAACACACCAAGGATTTCAGTATTAAAAAGTTTTTCTATACAATATATTAAAGTTTATTGGCTACCTTAATTCCCCCCTTGCACTTTCTGTGAATTGTAAAAAGGTGTCCTTTCCTCTCTGCAGATGACACATGCATACTTGTAAGTATAATTGGAGTCATACTTGTGGTTTGGGAAGCAGAGTATGGGCTAGATTTCAGCTTCACCTACTTGCCTGGCCAGTGTCCCTTTCATAGGGCACAGCTCAAACAACCACTTGCAGGGATTCTGTAAATATTCAATAATAAATATGATGACAGAATAGGATTCTGAATAGAGTGAACTGAAGATGGGTCATAGTTCCAGCTCAGCTATGCTTTCCTTCAGTTGGAAATTTGAACAGTATGCAGAATGAAGGAGGCATTTGGTTTCTACAACTATAATCATGTCATATTTAATTGTGGGTCAGTGATTATTATTAATCCAAACTCTAAAATGGCACTATTAGCCAAGTAGCATGCTTTTCAATATATTTTTTAAATGTGTTAGAGAGAGAGAGAGAGAGAGAGAGAGAGAGAGAGAGAGAGATCACGAGAGTGGGGAAGGGGCAGAGAGAGAGACAGAGGGAGAAAGACAGAAACAGAGGATTCGAAGTGGGCTCCTTGCTGAGAATGGAGACTCCGATGTTGGGGCTCGAACTCAGGAACTGTGAGATCGTGACCTGAGCTGAAGTCAGAAGCCTAACCAGCTGAGCCACCCAAGCAAGCACCCCTAGGCTTGTCAATATTTTAAGGCTAAAAAATATATAGATAAGTGTGTTATAGTAAGGAGGTTAGGGTAGGAAAGGGAAGAGTTGATTGGGAACTGAGTTTGAATTCTCCTTGCTTCTTAGAGAATGCCTTCAGTGTTCACTTTAATTCTGTTGATCTTTACTGAGCACCCAGTTCTCTGGTGAACATTTCAAGGTGTAAAAAAATGTGTAAACAGATTCAGGCCTTGTAAAATTAGCACCTGTGAAAACAATATGTGTACATATCAGGGTACGGTCGTATTGATGCCTTCACAATAAAGAAGGCAGGTCAACGGGAGAAAAGTCTATATACTAACAGATGAATTAGGAAAGTTCCATGTATGAAGTGATCTTTCTTTAGGAGCCTTTCAAAGGCAAGAGCACTCTGTCATCTGAATGTTATGTCTTGATTTTCTGCATTAAGACTGGTCCTTTAAATGACTGAGAAAACAAAAATATTCACCTGGAAGAAAACAACATGAACAAAGGCATGGATGGAAAAGTGTGAGCCTCTTTGGGGACAGCAGACAATCGATTTTGGTAGGAGGGCAGGGAGCATACATGGAACAAAGGGGGTGAGTTGAGGTTTGTAAGACACAAAGGAGTCATGATGTAGATGAGATTCTAGAGGAGGGTTTTTTTTTTTTCTGTTTTCCTTTTTTATTTATTTATCTTTTTTTAATTAAATTCATTTTTTTACCTTTCTTTGTTAAAGTAATATGTTTCCTTTGAAGGCTTTGAACATGACCAGGTCTGTAATTTATAATGAATGATTTAGCTTGTATACATGGAAAGGACCATTTGAGTCAGGGAAAATAAATATGGTATTTAGAAAAATATTCTTATGTAGCACCCTAGAGAAGCACTAAGGATTTAACATAAGATAAAGGTGAAGATAATGAAGACAAAGACTTGGCATGATGTGGAGACTCCACAGAAGCAAAAAAGGAGGAGGAGGAGTAAAAGAGGTCTCTGACATTTTGTACCTGAGTAAATAGAAAAATGGTGTTGAGATGGACAGTTTAGGTATAGTTAAAAGACGTGGCTTAGAACTCAGGGCATTTATGAAATATTCCTTCTTAAGAACAAGGGCAAGCTGGTCTAGAATTTAAGCACATTGAATTTAGATTTATGGTGGATTCTCAACTCCTTTACAGTTCTTAAAGATAATATTAATTCTTATTTATTCATTAAGATCCAAGATGTTTTATATAGGCATATATTTATTCATGTATTCCTGTTTTATCTTATTTCATATAAATTAATTGGATTTGATTTGCAAATGTAAGTGAACTCATGCATTTAATCAAGAATATGTAAAGGCACAACACTGAATTATATCCCTTTAGTGCTGATGTTTGAATACCTGTCTCTTTCAGATATCTTACAAATGTATTTCCCTTTTAACTCTGCCCTTGCAGTAATGATTTACTTTTTAATTTTGTATTTTCAGATAATTTTAGAACCACAGAAATGTTACAAAATAATACACAGGGTATCCATACATTCTTGGCCCCGCTTCCCTTAATGTTACTCTCGTATATAATCATAGTACAATAATTGAAACCAAGAAATTAACATTGGTACTGCTAATTGATTTTAATGCTATTAGTCTGTCCATCATTTTTATTAAAAATGTATATAGAAAGAATAATATAATAAGCTACTTATATGCTGAGTGCTATTTTAATCTTTTAGCCAATGAGAGCTAATATGATGGACTGTACTCTATCATGTTAGCCAGTGATTATGAACACAACCTGCTGCAAATGATCTTAGCACTCTGTCATGGACTACTTTTATGTTATTTATTTAGAGTTCCAACAAATATTTTTGACATTTTGACTGACATAAATGTTTGCAAATAATAGCAGTTTGGGGAAAAAGAAAGAGAGAAAGAAAGAAAGAAAGAAAGAAAGAAAGAAAGAAAGAAAGAAAGAGAGAAAGAGAGAAAGAAAAAAAAAGAAAGCAAAAGAAAAATTAGGGTCGCCTGAGTGGCTAAGTCAGTTAAGCGTCCGACTCTAGATTTCGGCTCAGGTCATGATCGTATGGTTCATGAGATCGAGCCTTGCATGGGGCTCCGTGTTGACAGTGAGGAGCCTGCTTGGGATTTTCTGTCTCTCAACAACAACAACAACAACAACAATTTGAAGAAAAAAAGAAGAAAAATTAAAGAAACAAACTGAGAAAGTATTGCCGGATATAAAATGTCAAATTTAGTAGTGGCTGGCAACACCATTAAGGAGATGGTTAAGACAGTAGAAACAGATAAGCGGACAATTAAGGATTGATGGAAATTCTTTGACATTATTAAGGACATTATTCATGTCCCTGGAGCCTAAGAGGAGTGGCCAACAATCTGCAAGGAAAAGGAAATGAGATTTATGTTTGGTGAGGACTTTTATATGCCTCTAATAGAAAATGTCTGAGGTGCTGAGTTTTTGGCTTGGCATCAACCCTCTCCAGTCACACTTCCAGCCTTATTTCACCACCCGCCCTTGTTAAATACCCTCATCCCACCCAATTACTCAAGCCCAAAACCCAAAATTCATACTTGACCTCTCTTTCTATAATTCTGAATAGCTGATTCATCAACAAATGCTATTACTTTTACCTCGTAAATATATTTTCAAACCATCTCCTTCTGTTCATCTCAACTGCTATCCCCCCAGAGTGCCGCTGTCTCCTTTCCCACCAGAACTATTGCAGTAGCACACGCACTGCTCTCTTGGACTTTGTCCTCATCCTTCTTTAACTTCTTCCCTATATAGAAGCCAGATTTATACTTTTAAATTGTAGATCTCATCATGTCATTCCTCTCAAAACTTTACAAAGTCTTTCCATTGTACACAGAATGAAAAGTTTCTTTTAAAAAAAAAAAAAAGCCCTCCAGTACATCCAGAGAATGGAATACTATTCAATGCTAAAAAGAAATGAGCTATGAAGTCATGAAAAGACATGGAGGAAACTTGTGTATATATTACTAAGTGAAAGAAGCCAATCTGAAAAGGCCGCATCCTGTATGAGTCCAACCACCATAAGCACTCTGGAGAAGATAAAACTATAGAAAGATTATGGTTTTTAGGGATCAGGGAGGAGGGAGGGATGAATGGGTGGAGCACAAAGGATGTTTAGGGCAGTGAAACTATTCTGTATGATACCGTAATGGTGGGTATCTGTCATTATACGTTTGTCCAAAGTTATAGAATGCTCAACAGGAACAGTGAACCCTCATGGATTTTGGTTTGTAATGATGTGTCCATCAGTTAGAACAAGGTACCACTCCGGTGAGTGATGTTGATAATGAGGGAAGCTATGCACGTGTGGGGCAGGGGTATATGGGAAATCTCTGTATCTTGCACTTAATTGTGTCATGAACCTGAAACTGCTCTAAAATATAGTCTAATTTTTTAAAATGGCCCAGCCTTATATTAGCTGAGTACCGCCTATCCCTCTTAACTCACCTCTCCTTTTGCTCAGAGGGGATCTGCTGCTAGTAAGGTATCCATGGCCCAGGAAACAGAAGGGAGAACCTTTGCTCCTTCCTACCTTAGGCTTGCATTCCTCTTCCAGCATCTTCCAAGGGTAGTTTTATACTACATAGTATCAATGCCGCAGTAGAGAGCAGAAAGGGTACCAAGAGATACTCATTTTTCTGTTACTGTCTTGCGTGGGCTTCCTGCTGTCTAGGGTATGTAGTTGGCTGATTCTGTCAGGGCGTTTTGGATGCACATCAGAGGTCACCATTGGGAACATTCTACTATACTTCCTGTGCATTCGCATAATAAGATTTTCCTCTGATAGCTGTGCCGTCCTCACCTCTCATTTTCAATGATCTACTCCACTCAAACTCCCTAATGACATCCGCCATTCTTCCAGGTGCTTCTTTGGGCAGTTTCTTTCCATGGTTGGAACTGAACTGCATTGGTGCACAGGCCATATTCACTCATGCATGCATTTTTTGCACCAACCAACCATCAGCATTGTAGGAAGTTCTTTTTAAATGTAATGCTAAAGCAGTTACCTCATCAATGTGTGTCACTTACAGAATCCAGGCAGGAGTAATTCTATTCTGTCTCCCAACTTCAGCTTTCCAG